>NW_028318751.1:0-211250 GCF_062004578.1 Staurois parvus
CCACCCTAAAAAAAAAAAATTCTCAGATAACCTCAAAAATCACTCCCCCGGCCTCACCACCCTCGGGGCACCTCTCCCACCCCAAAAAAACCCCTATCTCAGACGACTTCAAAAATCACCCCCCCCCCTGGCACCACCACCCCGGGGTCAGCTCTCCCACCCTAAAAAAAAAAAATTTCTCAGATAACCTCAAAATTCACTCCCCAGGCCTCACCACCCTCGGGGCACCTCTCCCACCCCAAAAAAAACCCTATCTCAGACGACTTCCAAAATCACCCCACCGGCACCACCACCCCGGGGTCAGCTCTCCAACCCTAAAAAAAAAAAATATCTCAGATAACCTCAAAAATCACTCCCCCGGCCTCACCACCCTCGGGGCACCACTCCCACCCCAAAAAAATTCCCTATCTCAGACGACCTCAAAAATCACCCCCCCCCGACACCACCACCTCGGGGTCAGCTCTCCCACCCTAAAAAAAAAAAATTCTCAGATAACCTCAAAAATCACTCCCCAGGCCTCACCACCCTCGGGGCACCTCTCCCACCCAAAAAAAAACCCTATCTCAGACGACTTCAAAAATCACCCCACCGGCACCACCACCCCGGGGTCAGCTCTCCCACCCTAAAAAAAAAAATTTCTCAGATAACCTCAAAAATCACTCCCCAGGCCTCACCACCCTCGGGGAACCTCTCCCACCCCAAAAAAACCCCTATCTCAGACGACCTCAAAAAACACCCCCCCCCGGGGTCAGCTCTTACACCCTAAAAAAAAAAAATTCTCAGATAACCTCAAAAATCACGCCCCCGGCCTCACCACCCTCGGGGAACCTCTCCCACCCCAAAAAAACCCTATTTCTAGCGACTTCAAAAATCACCCCACCGGCACCACCACCCCGGGGTCAGCTCTCCCACCCTAAAAAAAAAAATATCTCAGATAACCTCAAAAATCACTCTCCCGGCCTCACCACCCTCGGGGCACCTCTCCCACCCCAAAAAAACCCCTATCTCAGACGACTTGAAAAATCACCCCACCGGCACCACCACCACGGGGCCAGCTCTCCCACCCTAAAAAAAAAAAATTCTCAGATAACCTCAAAAATCACTCCCCAGGCCTCACCACCCTCGGGGCACCTCTCCCACCCAAAAAAAAACCCTATCTCAGACGACTTCAAAAATCACCCCACCGGCACCACCACCCCGGGGTCAGCTCTCCCACCCTAAAAAAAATAATTTCTCAGATAACCTCAAAAATCACTCCCCCGGCCTCACCACCCTCGGGGAACCTCTCCCACCACAAAAAAAACCCCTATCTCAGACGACCTCAAAAATCCCCCCCCCGACACCACCACCCCGGGGTCAGCTCTCCCACCCTAAAAAAAAAAAATTCTCAGATAACCTCAAAAATCACTCCCCAGGCCTCACCACCCTCGGGGAACCTCTCCCACACCAAAAAAAACCCTATCTCAGACGACCTCAAAAATCACCCCCGGCACCACCACCCCGGGGTCAGCTCTCCCACCCTAAAAAAAATAATTTCTCAGATAACCTCAAAAATCACTCCCCCGGCCTCACCACCCTCGGGGAACCTCTCCCACCACAAAAAAAACCCCTATCTCAGACGACCTCAAAAATCCCCCCCCCGACACCACCACCCCGGGGTCAGCTCTCCCACCCTAAAAAAAAAAAATTCTCAGATAACCTCAAAAATCACTCCCCAGGCCTCACCACCCTCGGTGCACCTCTCCCACACCAAAAAAAACCCTATCTCAGACGACCTCAAAAATCACCCCCCGGCACCACCACCCCGGGGTCAGATCTCCCACCCTAAAAAAAATAATTTCTCAGATAACCTCAAAAATCACTCCCCCGGCCTCACCACCCTTGGGGAACCTCTCCCACCACAAAAAAACCCCTATATCTGAGACGACCTCAAAAATCACCCCCCCCCCCCGACACCACCACCCCGGGGTCAGCTCTCCCACCCTAAAAAAAAAAAATATCTCAGATAACCTTAAAAATCACTCCCCCGGCCTCACCACCCTCAGGGCACCTCTCCCACCCCAAAAAAAACCCTATCTCAGACGACCTCAAAAATCACCCCACTGGCACCACCACCCCGGGGTCAGCTCTCCCACCCTAAAAAAAAAAAATTCTCAGATAACCTCAAAAATCACTCCCCAGGCCTCACCACCCTCGGGGCACCTCTCCCACCCCAAAAAAAACCCCTATCTCAGACAACCTCAAAAATCACCCCCCCCCCCTGACAACACCACCCCAGGGTCAGCTCTCCCACCCTAAAAAAAAAAAATTTCTCAAATAACCTCAAAAATCACTCCCCAGGCCTCACCACCCTCGAGGCACCTCTCCCACCCCAAAAAAACCCCTATCTCTAGTGACTTCAAAAATCACCCCACAGGCACCACCACCCCGGGGTCAGCTCTCCCACCCTAAAAAAAAAAATATCTCAGATAACCTCAAAAATCACTCCCCCGGCCTCACCACCCTCGGGGCACCTCTCCCACCCCAAAAAAACCCCTATCTCAGACGACTTCAAAAATCACCCCCCCCCCTGGCACCACCACCCCGGGGTCAGCTCTCCCACCCTAAAAAAAAAAAATTTCTCAGATAACCTCAAAATTCACTCCCCAGGCCTCACCACCCTCGGGGCACCTCTCCCACCCCAAAAAAAACCCTATCTCAGACGACTTCCAAAATCACCCCACCGGCACCACCACCCCGGGGTCAGCTCTCCAACCCTAAAAAAACAAAATATCTCAGATAACCTCAAAAATCACTCCCCCGGCCTCACCACCCTCGGGGCACCACTCCCACCCCAAAAAATTCCCTATCTCAGACGACCTCAAAAATCACCCCCCCCCCGACACCACCACCTCGGGGTCAGCTCTCCCACCCTAAAAAAAAAAAATTCTCAGATAACCTCAAAAATCACTCCCCAGGCCTCACCACCCTCGGGGCACCTCTCCCACCCAAAAAAAAACCCTATCTCAGACGACTTCAAAAATCACCCCACCGGCACCACCACCCCGGGGTCAGCTCTCCCACCCTAAAAAAAAAAATTTCTCAGATAACCTCAAAAATCACTCCCCAGGCCTCACCACCCTCGGGGAACCTCTCCCACCCCAAAAAAACCCCTATCTCAGACGACCTCAAAAATCACCCCCCCCCGGGGTCAGCTCTTACACCCTAAAAAAAAATAATTCTCAGATAACCTCAAAAATCACGCCCCCGGCCTCACCACCCTCGGGGAACCTCTCCCACCCCAAAAAAACCCCTATTTCTAGCGACTTCAAAAATCACCCCACCGGCACCACCACCCCGGGGTCAGCTCTCCCACCCTAAAAAAAAAAATATCTCAGATAACCTCAAAAATCACTCTCCCGGCCTCACCACCCTCGGGGCACCTCTCCCACCCCAAAAAAACCCCTATCTCAGACGACTTGAAAAATCACCCCACCGGCACCACCACCACGGGGCCAGCTCTCCCACCCTAAAAAAAAAAATTCTCAGATAACCTCAAAAATCACTCCCCCGGCCTCACCACCCTCAGGGCACCTCTCCCACCCCAAAAAAACCCCTATCTCAGACGACCTCAAAAATCAACCCCCCCGGCACCACCACCCCGTGGGTCAGCTCTCCCACCCTAAAAAAAAAAAATTCTCAGATAACCTCAAAAATCACTCCCCAGGCCTCACCACCCTCGGGGCACCTCTCCCACCCCAAAAAAAACCCTATCTCAGACGACTTCAAAAATCACCCCACCCGCACCACCACCCCGGGGTCAGCTCTCCCACCCTAAAAAAAAAATTTCTCAGATAACCTCAAAAATCACTCCCCAGGCCTCACCACCCTCGGGGAACCTCTCCCACCCCAAAAAAACCCCTATCTCAGACGACCTCAAAAATCACCCCCCCCCCGGGGTCAGCTCTCCCACCCTAAAAAAAAAAAAATTCTCAGATAACCTCAAAAATCACTCCCCAGGCCTCACCACCCTCGGGGCACCTCTCCCACACCAAAAAAAACCCTATCTCAGACGACCTCAAAAATCACCCCCCCGGCACCACCACCCCGGGGTCAGCTCTCCCACCCTAAAAAAAATAAATTTCTCAGATAACCTCAAAAATCACTCCCCAGGCCTCACCACCCTCGGGGCACCTCTCCCACCCCAAAAAAACCCCTATCTCAGACGACTTCAAAAATCACCCCCCCCCCTGGCACCACCACCCCGGGGTCAGCTCTCCCACCCTAAAAAAAAAAAAATTTCTCAGATAACCTCAAAATTCACTCCCCAGGCCTCACCACCCTCGGGGCACCTCTCCCACCCCAAAAAAAACCCTATCTCAGACGACTTCCAAAATCACCCCACCGGCACCACCACCCCGGGGTCAGCTCTCCAACCCTAAAAAAAAAAAATATCTCAGATAACCTCAAAAATCACTCCCCCGGCCTCACCACCCTCGGGGCACCACTCCCACCCCAAAAAAATTCCCTATCTCAGACGACCTCAAAAATCACCCCCCCCCCGACACCACCACCTCGGGGTCAGCTCTCCCACCCTAAAAAAAAAAAATTCTCAGATAACCTCAAAAATCACTCCCCAGGCCTCACCACCCTCGGGGCACCTCTCCCACCCAAAAAAAAACCCTATCTCAGACGACTTCAAAAATCACCCCACCGGCACCACCACCCCGGGGTCAGCTCTCCCACCCTAAAAAAAAAAATTTCTCAGATAACCTCAAAAATCACTCCCCAGGCCTCACCACCCTCGGGGAACCTCTCCCACCCCAAAAAAACCCCTATCTCAGACGACCTCAAAAATCACCCCCCCCCCGGGGTCAGCTCTTACACCCTAAAAAAAAAAAATTCTCAGATAACCTCAAAAATCACGCCCCCGGCCTCACCACCCTCGGGGAACCTCTCCCACCCCAAAAAAAACCCTATTTCTAGCGACTTCAAAAATCACCCCACCGGCACCACCACCCCGGGGTCAGCTCTCCCACCCTAAAAAAAAAAATATCTCAGATAACCTCAAAAATCACTCTCCCGGCCTCACCACCCTCGGGGCACCTCTCCCACCCCAAAAAAACCCCTATCTCAGACGACTTGAAAAATCACCCCACCGGCACCACCACCACGGGGCCAGCTCTCCCACCCTAAAAAAAAAAAATTCTCAGATAACCTCAAAAATCACTCCCCCGGCCTCACCACCCTCAGGGCACCTCTCCCACCCCAAAAAAACCCCTATCTCAGACGACCTCAAAAATCAACCCCCCCGGCACCACCACCCCGTGGGTCAGCTCTCCCACCCTAAAAAAAAAAAATTCTCAGATAACCTCAAAAATCACTCCCCAGGCCTCACCACCCTCGGGGCACCTCTCCCACCCCAAAAAAAACCCTATCTCAGACGACTTCAAAAATCACCCCACCCGCACCACCACCCCGGGGTCAGCTCTCCCACCCTAAAAAAAAAATTTCTCAGATAACCTCAAAAATCACTCCCCAGGCCTCACCACCCTCGGGGAACCTCTCCCACCCCAAAAAAACCCCTATCTCAGACGACCTCAAAAATCACCCCCCCCCCGGGGTCAGCTCTCCCACCCTAAAAAAAAAAAATTCTCAGATAACCTCAAAAATCACTCCCCAGGCCTCACCACCCTCGGGGCACCTCTCCCACCCCAAAAAAAACCCTATCTCAGACGACCTCAAAAATCATCCCCCCCGGCACCACCACCCCGGGGTCAGCTCTCCCACCCTAAAAAAAAAAATTTCTCAGATAACCTCAGAAATCACTCCCCAGGCCTCACCACCCTCGGGGCACCTCTCCCACCCCAAAAAAAACCCTATCTCAGACGACTTCAAAAATCACCCCACCGGCACCACCACCCCGGGGTCAGCTCTCCCACCCTAAAAAAAAAAAATATCTCAGATAACCTTAAAAATAACTCCCCCGGCCTCACCACCCTCGGGGAACCTCTCCCACCCCAAAAAAAAACCCTATCTCAGACAACCTCAAAAATCACCCCCCCCCCCCCACACACCACCACCCCGGGGTCAGCTCTCCCACCCTAAAAAAAAAAAATTCTCAGATAACCTCAAAAATCACTCCCCAGGCCTCACCACCCTCGGGGAACCTCTCCCACCCCAAAAAAAACCCTATCTCAGACGACCGCAAAAATCACCCCCCTGGCACCACCACCCCGGGGTCAGCTCTCCCACCCTAAAAAAAAAAATTTCTCAGATAACCTCAAAAATCACTCCCCAGGCCTCACCACCCTCGGGGAACCTCTCCCACCCCAAAAAAACCCCTATATCAGACGACCTCAAAAATCACCCCCCCCGGCACCACCACCCCAGGGTCAGCTCTCCCACCCTAAAAAAAAAAAATTCTCAGATAACCTAAAAAATCACTCCCCAGGCCTCACCACCCTCGGGGCACCTCTCCCACCCCAAAAAAAACCCTATCTCAGACGACCTCAAAAATCACCCCACCTGCACCACCACCCCGGGGTCAGCTCTCCCACCCTAAAAAAAAAAATATCTCAGATAACCTCAAAAATCACTCCCCAGGCCTCACCACCCTCTGGGAACCTCTCCCACCCCAAAAAAAACCCTATCTCAGACGACTTCAAAAATCACCCCCCCCCCTGGCACCACCACCCCGGGGTCAGCTCTCCCACCCTAAAAAAAAAAAATTCTCAGATAACCTCAAAATTCAATCCCCAGGCCTCACCACCCTCGGGGCACCTCTCCCACCCCAAAAAAAACCCCTATCTCAGACGACTTCAAAAATCACCCCCCCGGCACCACCACCCCGGGGTCAGCTCTCCCACCCTAAAAAAAAAAATTTCTCAGATAACCTCAAAAATCACTCCCCAGGCCTCACCACCCTCGGGGAACCACTCCCGCAACAAAAAAACCCCTATCTCAGACAACCTCAAAAATCACACCCCCCCCGGCACCACCACCCCGGGGTCAGCTCTCCCACCCTAAAAAAAAAAATTTCTCAGATAACCTCAAAAATCACTCCCCAGGCCTCACCACCCTCGGGGCACCTCCCCCACCCCAAAAAACCCTATTTCAGACGACCTCAAAAATCACCCGACCGGCACCACCACCACGGGGTCAGCTCTCCCACCCTAAAAAAAAAAAATTCTCAGTTAACCTCAAAAATCACTCCCCAGGCCTCACCACCCTCGGGGCACCTCTCCCACCCCAAAAAAAACCCTATCTCAGACGACCTCAAAAATCACCCCCCCCCCCGACACCACCACCCCGGGGTCAGCTCTCCCACCCTAAAAAAAAATAATTCTCAGATAACCTCAAAAATCACTCCCCAGGCCTCACCACCCTCGGGGCACCTCTCCCACCCCAAAAAAAACCCCTATCTCAGACGACTTCAAAAATCACCCCCCCCCTGGCACCACCACCCCGGGGTCAGCTCTCCCACCCTAAAAAAAAAATATATCTCAGATAACCTTAAAAATCACTCCCCCGGCCTCACCACCCTCAGGGCACCTCTCCCACCCCAAAAAAACCCCTATCTCAGACGACTTCAAAAACACCCCCCCCGGCACCACCACCCCGGGGTCAGCTCTCCCACCCTAAAAAAAAAAATTTCTCAGATAACCTCAAAAATCACTCCCCCGGCCTCACCACCCTCGGGGCACCTCTCCCACCCCAAAAAAAACCCTATCTCAGACGACCTAAACCCCCCCCCCCGACACCACCACCCCGGGGTCAGCTCTCCCCCACCCTAAAATAAAAAAATTCTCAGATAACCTCAAAAATCACTCCCCAGGCCTCACCACCCTCGGGGCACCTCTCCCACCCCAAAAAAAACCCTATCTCAGACGACCTCAAAAATCACCGAGGGTGGTAAGGCCTGGGGTGTGATTTTTGAGGTTATCTGAGATATTTTTTTTTTAGGGTGGGAGAGCTGACCCCCGGGGGGTGGTGCTGGGGGGTGATTCTTTGAGGTCGTCTGAGATAGGGTTGTTTTGGGGTGGGAGAGGTGCCCCGAGAGAGGTGAGGCCGGGGGCGTGATTTTTGAGGTTATCTGAGATATTTTTTTTTCTAGGGTGGGAGAGCTGACCCCGGGGTGGAGGTGCCGGGGGTTGATTTTTGAAGTCGTCTGAGATAAGGGTTTTCTTGGGGTGGGAGATGTGCCCCGAGGGTGGTAAGGCCTGGGGAGTGATTTTTGAGGTTATCTGAGATATTTTTTTTTTTCATGGTGGGAGAGCTGACCCCAGGGTGGTGAGGCCAGGGGGTGATTTTTGAGGTCGTCTGAGATATGTGTTTTTTTGGGGTGGGAGCGGTGCCCCGGGGGTGGTGAGGCCGGGGGAGGGATTTTTGATGTTATCTGAGATAGTTTTTCTTTTAGGGTGGGAGAGCTGACCCCGGGGTGGTGAGGTCGGGGGGGTGATTTTTGAGGTCGCGTGAGATAGGTGTTTTTTTGGGGTGGGAGAGGTGCCCTGGGGGTGGTGAGGCCGGGGGAGTGATTTTTGAGGTTATCTGAGATATTTTTTTTTTTTAGGGTGGGAAAGCTGACCCCGGGGTGGTGGTGCCGGGGGGGGTGATTTTTGAGGTCGTCTGAGATAGGGTTTTTTTGGGGTGGGAGAGGTGCCCCGAGGGTGGTAGAGATGAGCGAATTATTCAAAAATTCGATTCGACCGATTCGGCGAATTCGTGAAAAAATTTTGATTCGAGTCGAATATATTCGCTACGAATTTAACTTAAAAAAGGGTGTTTCTAGGCTTCAGAGAGCCTTTATATTAGTGCTGAACACTGTACCTTTAATTTAAATGCCCTTGGAGTCTGCTGGGGAAGAGAAATAATACTGTCAGGCAGTATGACATGCAGATGAGTGCCGTCGATCTTAGAATCACCGCACACTTCACTCATTTGGGCAGTCACGGGGCCAAAACCAGAGTGTGGAGCCACAGTGTGGCGGTGGAGGCAGCAGCAATGGGAGGCCATACAGCACCCTATGACAAAAATGGAACACACCAGCAGTGTGAGGAGACCTGAAAGTGGCACATGGCAGAGTGTGGCGATGGAGACAGCAGCAATGGGAGGCCGTACAGGGACCCATGACACACTCTGGACCTGGCAGCAGCATGAGGAGGCGGTACAGGGGCCCATGACAGATTACGGGCCTGGCAGCAGCATGAGGAGTCGGTACGGGGGCCCATGACACACTCTGGACCTGGCAGCAGCATGAGGAGGCGGTACAGGGGCGCATGACAGATTACGAGCCTGGCAGCAGCAACTTGGACAGGAGGACGTTCAGCTTCTGCACCGTCGGGTGCGTGCTCGCAAACTGTTGTCTCTTGGAAACGGATTCCAAGAAAGACTGCTGACGGAATCCGTGAAGAGGAGTAGCAGGAGAAGGAGCATCTGAACGAGCGGAATATGCCAACAAGCGACAACAGGGGCCCATGACAGATTACGGGCCTGGCAGCAGCATGAGGAGTCGGTACGGGGGCCCATGGCAGATTACGGGCCTGGCAGCAGCTATGGGAGGCCCGTAATCTGCCAGCACCCTATGACAAAAAATGGAACACACCAGCAGTGTGTGAGGAGACCTGAAAGTGGCACATGGCAGAGTGTGGCGATGGAGACAGCAGCAATGGGAGGCGGTTCAGGGACCCATGAGACACTGTGGACCTGGCAGCAGCATGAGCAGGCGGTACAGGGGCCCATGGCAGATTAAGGCCTGGCAGCAGCAATGGGAGGCCCGTAATCTGCCAGCACCCTATGACAAAATGGAACCCTGGGCTGGGGCAGGCAGAACCGCCGTATCTTTATCACGGTTTTCCCAGGCCACCGAATGGCGACGCTGCATATGCTGACGCAACGCTGTAGTCCCAAAATGGGCCCCCTGGCCACGCTTGACTTTCTGGCCACATAGTCGACATACGGCTACGTTTACTTCCTCGGGCGGCTTGACGAAAAATTGCCACACCGCCGAGTAGGAAACTTTGCCCCCGATACTCCTCACTGGCTGACTGCTACTTCCTCCGTGCATACCGGCACCACTACTGGCCATGGTGGTAGGCTGCAGTGGAGCTGGTGCTCTACTCCGTGGCCGTTTGCCTCCACTGACACTGCTGCGACCCTGCTGCCTCCTGGCAGCAGCAATGGGAGGCCGTACAGGGACCTATGACACACTCTGGACCTGGCAGCAGCATGAAGAGGCGGTACAGGGGCCCATGGCAGATTAGGGGCCTGGCAGCAGCAATGGGAGGCCCGTAATCTGCCAGCACCCTATGACAAAAAATGGAACACACCAGCAGTGTGAGGAGACCTGAAAGTGGCACATGGCATGAGACACTGTGGACCTGGCAGCAGCATGAGGAGGCGGTACAGGGGCCCATGGCAGATTAGGGGCCTGGCAGCAGCTATGGGAGGCCCGTAATCTGCCAACACCCTATGACAAAAAATGGAACACACCAGCAGTGTGAGGAGTCCTGAAAGTGGCACATGGCATGAGACACTGTGGACCTGGCAGCAGCATGAGGAGGCGGTACAGGGGCCCATGGCAGATTAGGGGCCTGGCAGCAGCTATGGGAGGCCCGTAATCTGCCAGCACCCTATGACAAAAAATGGAACACACCAGCAGTGTGAGGAGTCCTGAAAGTGGCACATGGCATGAGACACTATGGACCTGGCAGCAGCATGAGGAGGCGGTACAGGGGCCAATGTCAGATTAGGGGCCTGGCAGCAGCTATGGGAGGCCCGTAATCTGCCAGCACCCTATGACAAAAAATGGAACACACCAGCAGTGTGTGAGGAGACCTGAAAGTGGCACATGGCAGAGTGTCGCGATGGAGACAGCAGCAATGGGAGGCCGTACAGGGACCCATGAGACACTGTGGACCTGGCAGCAGCATGAGGAGGCGGTACAGGGGCCCATGGCAGATTACGGGCCTGGCAGCAGCAATGGGAGGCCCGTAATCTGCCAGCACCCTATGACAAAAAATGGAACACACCAGCAGTCTGAGGAGACCTGAAAGTGGCACATGGCATGAGACACTGTGGACCTGGCAGCAGCATGAGGCGGCGGTACAGGGGCCCATGGCAGATTAGGGGCCTGGCAGCAGCTATGGGAGGCCCGTAATCTGCCAGCACCCTATGACAAAAAATGGAACACACCAGCAGTCTGAGGAGACCTGAAAGTGGCACATGGCATGAGACACTGTGGACCTGGCAGCAGCATGAGGAGGCGGTACAGGGGCCCATGGCAGATTAGGGGCCTGGCAGCAGCTATGGGAGGCCCGTAATCTGCCAGCACCCTATGACAAAAAATGGAACACACCAGCAGTGTGTGAGGAGACCTGAAAGTGGCACATGGCAGAGTGTGGCGATGGAGACAGCAGCAATGGGAGGCCGTACAGGGACCCATCAGAGACTCTGGACCTGGCAGCAGCATGAGGAGGCGGTACAGGGGCCCATGGCAGATTACGGGCCTGGCAGCAGCAATGGGAGGCCCGTAATCTGCCAGCACCCTATGACAAAAAATGGAACACAACAGCAGTGTGAGGAGACCTGAAAGTGGCACATGGCATGAGACACTGTGGACCTGGCAGCAGCATGAGGAGGCGGTACAGGGGCCCATGGCAGATTAGGGGCCTGGCAGCAGCTATGGGAGGCCCGTAATCTGCCAGCACCCTATGACAAAAAATGGAACACACCAGCTGTGTGTGAGGAGACCTGAAAGTGGCACATGGCAGAGTGTGGCGATGGAGACAGCAGCAATGGGAGGCGGTTCAGGGACCCATGAGACACTGTGGACCTGGCAGCAGCATGAGGAGGCGGTACAGGGGCCCATGGCAGATTAAGGCCTGGCAGCAGCAATGGGAGGCCTGTAATCTGCCAGCACCCTATGACAAAATGGAACCCTGGGCTGGGGCAGGCAGAACCGCCGTATCTTTATCACGGTTTTCCCAGGCCACCGAATGGCGACGCTGCATATGCTGACGCAACGCTGTAGTCCCAACATGGGCCCCCTGGCCACGCTTGACTTTCTGGCCACATAGTCGACATACGGCTACGTTTACTTCCTCGGGCGGCTTGACGAAAAATTGCCACACCGCCGAGTAGGAAACTTTGCCCCTGCTACTCCTCACTGGCTGACTGCTACTTCCTCCGTGCACACCGGCACCACTACTGGCCGTGGTGGTAGGCTGCAGTGGAGCTGGTGCTCTACTCCGTGGCCGTTTGCCTCCACTGACACTGCTGCGACCCTGCTGCCTCCTGGCAGCAGCAATGGGAGGCCGTACAGGGACCCACCTGAAAGTGGCACATGTTTGGGGCATGATTCATGGCGGATTTAGTCAGTTGTGTCAGGAACTGGTGGTTTGAAATCCAGACTAATCCACGCCTGATTCATTTTCACAAACGTGAGTCTCTCCACACTTTGGGTGGACAGTCGTGTCCTCCGCGGAGTTACAATACCTCCTGCTGCACTAAACACGCGCTCCGATGCCACGCTACTGGCCGGGCATGACAGCCTTTCAAGGGCAAATTCAGCTAGTTGGGGCCAAAGGTCAAGTTTCATTGCCTAGTAGTCAAGGGGATTGTCTACCTCGGTTGGCAGGGTGCTGTCCAAGTAGGCCTAAGCCTGTTGTTTGAGGTCCTGCTCCAGGTCCACCTGATGCTGCTGCTGCTGCGGCTGGTTAGTAGTTTCCTCACTGCGCTGGTGAAGAAAGCTACTCATCATGCAGACTGAGGCAGATTACGGGCCTGGCAGCAGCAATGGGAGGCCCGTAATCTGCCAGCACCCTATGACAAAAAATGGAACACACCAGCAGTGCGAGGAGACCTGAAAGTGGCACATGGCATGAGACACTGTGGACCTGGCAGCAGCATGAGGAGGCGGTACAGGGGCCCATGGCAGATTAGGGGCCTGGCAGCAGCTATGGGAGGCCCGTAATCTGCCAGCACCCTATGACAAAAAATGGAACACACCAGCAGTGTGTGAGGAGACCTGAAAGTGGCACATGGCAGAGTGTGGCGATGGAGACAGCAGCAATGGGAGGCCGTACAGGGACCCATGAGAGACTCTGGACCTGGCAGAAGCATGAGGAGGCGGTATAGGGGCCCATGGCAGATTAGGGGCCTGGCAGCAGCAATGGGATGCCCGTAATCTGCCAGCACCCTATGACAAAAAATGGAACACACCAGCAGTGTGAGGAGACCTGAAAGTGGCACATGGCATGAGACACTGTGGACCTGGCAGCAGCATGAGGAGGCGGTACAGGGGCCCATGGCAGATTAGGGGCCTGGCAGCAGCTATGGGAGGCCCGTAATCTGCCAGCACCCTATGACAAAAAATGGAACACACCAGCAGTGTGAGGAGACCTAAAAGTGGCACATGGCATGAGACACTGTGGACCTGGCAGCAGCATGAGGAGGCGGTACAGGGGCCCATGGCAGATTAGGGGCCTGGCAGCAGCTATGGGAGGCCCGTAATCTGCCAGCACCCTATGACAAAAAATGGAACACACCAGCAGTGTGTGAGGAGTCCTGAAAGTGGCACATGGCAGAGTGTGGCGATGGAGACAGCAGCAATGGGAGGCCGTACAGGGACCCATGAGAGACTCTGGACCTGGCAGCAGCATGAGGAGGTGGTATAGGGGCCCATGGCAGATTAGGGGCCTGGCAGCAGCTATGGGAGGCCCGTAATCTGCCAGCACCCTATGACAAAAAATGGAACACACCAGCAGTGTGAGGAGACCTGAAAGTGGCACATGGCAGAGTGTGGCGATGGAGACAGCAGCAATGGGAGGCCGTACAGGGACGCATGAGAGACTCTGGACCTGGCAGCAGCATGAGGAGGCGGTATAGGGGCCCATGGCAGATTAGGGGCCTGGAAGCAGCTATGGGAGGCCCGTAATCTGCCAGCACCCTATGACAAAAAATGGAACACACCAGCAGTGTGAGGAGACCTGAAAGTGGCACATGGCAGAGTGTGGCGATGGAGACAGCAGCAATGGGAGGCCGTACAGAGACCCATGAGAGACTCTGGACCTGGCAGCAGCATGAGGAGGCGGTATAGGGGCCCATGGCAGATTAGGGGCCTGGCAGCAGCTATGGGAGGCCCGTAATCTGCCAGCACCCAATGACAAAAAATGGAACACACCAGCAGTGTGAGGAGACCTGAAAGTGGCACATGGCATGAGACACTGTGGACCTGGCAGCAGCATGAGGAGGCGGTACAGGGGCCCATGGCAGATTAGGGGCCTGGCAGCAGCTATGGAAGGCCCGTAATCTGCCAGCACCCTATGACAAAAAATGGAACACACCAGCAGTGTGAGGAGACCTGAAAGTGGCACATGGCATGAGACACTGTGGACCTGGCAGCAGCATGAGGAGGCGGTACAGGGGCCCATGGCAGATTAGGGGCCTGGCAGCAGCTATGGGAGGCCCGTAATCTGCCAGCACCCTATGACAAAAAATGGAACACACCAGCAGTGTGTGAGGAGACCTGAAAGTGGCACATGGCAGAGTGTGGCGATGGGGACAGCAGCAATGGGAGGCCGTACAGGGACCCATGAGAGACTCTGGACCTGGCAGCAGCATGAGGAGGCGGTATAGGGGCCCATGGCAGATTAGGGGCCTGGCAGCAGCTATGGGAGGCCCGTAATCTGCCAGCATCCTATGACAAAAAATGGAACACACCAGCAGTGTGAGGAGACCTGAAACTGGCACATGGCAGAGTGTGGCGATGGAGACAGCAGCAATGGGAGGCCGTACAGGGACCCATGAGAGACTCTGGACCTGGCAGCAGCATGAGGAGGCGGTATAGGGGCCCATGGCAGATTAGGGGCCTGGCAGCAGCTATGGGAGGCCTGTAATCTGCCAGCACCCTATGACAAAAAATGGAACACACCAGCAGTGTGAGGAGACCTGAAAGTGGCACATGGCATGAGACACTGTGGACCTGGCAGCAGCATGAGGAGGCGGTATAGGGGCCCATGGCAGATTAGGGGCCTGGCAGCAGCTATGGGGGGCCCGTAATCTGCCAGCACCCTATGACAAAAAATGGAGCACACCAGCAGTGTGAGGAGACCTGAAAGTGGCACATGGCATGAGACACTGTGGACCTGGCAGCAGCATGAGGAGGCGGTACAGGGGCCCATGGCAGATTAGGGGCCTGGCAGCAGCTATGGGAGGCCCGTAATCTGCCAGCACCCTATGACAAAAAATGGAACACACCAGCAGTGTGAGGAGACCTGAAAGTGGCACATGGAATGAGACACTGTGGACCTGGCAGCAGCATGAAGAGGCGGTACAGGGGCCCATGGCAGATTAGGGGCCTGGCAGCAGCTATGGGAGGCCCGTAATCTGCCAGCACCCTATGACAAAATGGAACCCTGGGCTGGGGCAGGCAGAACCGCCGTATCTTTATCACGGTTTTCCCAGGCCACCAAATGGCGACGCTGCATATGCTGCCGCAACGCTGTAGTCCCAACATGGGCCCCCTGGCCACGCTTGACTTTCGGGCCACATAGTCGACATACGGCTACGTTTACTTCCTCGGGCGGCTTGACAAAAAATTGCCACACCGCCGAGTAGGAAACTTTGCCCCCGATACTCCTCACTGGCTGACTGCTGCTTCCTCCGTGCACACCGGCACCACTACTGGCCGTGGTGGTAGGCTGCAGTGGAGCTGGTGCTGTACTCCGTGGCCGTTTGCCTCCACTGACACTGCTGCGACCCTGCTGCCTCCTGGGCAACCCACCGACTGTTTTGCTCGCTGCCAAGCTGCCACCCTCTTCTCCTGATGATGCGGAAGCAATAGCCTGATGACGACGAGGCTGCCAAGTGCGATCAGCCTCATCATCATCAATTAGGGTCTCCGCCTCACTACTAGCCCCCTCGGCTGCGTGTGGGTCAGGAGACAGACCTGTCTCTAGACCGGCTACCGAGCCACTCTCCTCGCCACTACTTCTTCGCCTGGCTGCTGAAGAGGCGGATGTCTCCCCCCGTTCCTGACCGCCCTCTGTTAGCTCTTCCTCACTGTACAGTGGGGCTGAGCCCACAGCATACGATACTTCGCTTGGTGAGGGAACACCAAAGGACAGGGGCAGGTCGAGGACACGTGATTTCAGTGAGCTTGCTCCCGGGCCATGCCAACTAACGGTTGTGTCTGACGTACCCACCGACCGTTGGCTGTAGGTGTCAGAGGTGACCTGGGAAGAGGAAGACGACCGAGCCAACCAATCGATGACGGCAGGGTTGTCGGTGGAGACACGACCGCTGGATGACACCGGGAGCACTGGCCTCTGGCTGCGACAAGTGCTGCCTCGACCCCTCCCTCTGCTGCCACGTCTGCTCGCTCCTAAAACATTGCCTCCTCTGCCACTCCTATGCATGTTGTCTGACATACTCTTTAATTAAACGATTCTGTGTCCTTGAGTAACGATTCTGTGTCCCTGAGTAACAATTCTGTGTCCCTGAGTAACAATTCTGTGTCCCTGAGTAACAATTCTGTGTCCCTGAGTAACAATTCTGTGTCCCTGAGTAACAATTCTGTGTCCCTCAGTAACAATTCTGTGTCTGTCCCTCAGTAACAATTCTGTGTCCCTCAGTAACAATTCTGTGTCCCTGAGTAACAATTCTGTGTCCCTCAGTAACAATTCTGTGTCCCTCAGTAACAATTCTGTGTCCCTCAGTAACAATTCTGTGTCCCTCAGTAACAATTCTGTGTCCCTCAGTAACAATTCTGTGTCCCTCAGTAACAATTCTGTGTCTGTCCCTCAGTAACAATTCTGTGTCTGTCCCTCAGTAACAATTCTGTGTCCCTCAGTAACAATTCTGTGTCCCTCAGTAACAATTCTGTGTCCCTGAGTAACAATTCTGTGTCTGTCCCTCAGTAACAATTCTGTGTCCCTCAGTAACAATTCTGTGTCCCTCAGTAACAATTCTGTGTCCCTCAGTAACAATTCTGTGTCCCTCAGTAACAATTCTGTGTCCCTCAGTAACAATTCTGTGTCCCTCAGTAACAATTCTGTGTCCCTCAGTAACAATTCTGTGTCTGTCCCTCTGTAACAATTCTGTGTCTGTCCCTGAGTAACAATTCTGTGTCTGTCCCTGAGTAACAATTCTGTGTCTGTCCCTGAGTAACAATTCTGTGTCTCTCAGTAACAATTCTGTGTCCCTCAGTAACAATTCTGTGTCCCTCAGTAACAATTCTGTGTCTGTCCCTGAGTAACAATTCTGTGTCCCTCAGTAACAGTTCTGTGTCCCTCAGTAACAATTCTGTGTCCCTGAGTAACAATTCTGTGTCCCTCAGTAACAATTCTGTGTCCCTCAGTAACAATTCTGTGTCCCTCAGTAACAATTCTGTGTTTGTCCCTGAGTAACAATTCTGTGTCCCTCAGTAACAATTCTGTGTCCCTCAGTAACAATTCTGTGTCCCTCAGTAACAATTCTGTGTCCCTCAGTAACAATTCTGTGTCTGTCCCTCTGTAACAATTCTGTGTCTGTCCCTGAGTAACAATTCTGTGTCTGTCCCTGAGTAACAATTCTGTGTCTGTCCCTGAGTAACAATTCTGTGTCTCTCAGTAACAATTCTGTGTCCCTCAGTAACAATTCTGTGTCCCTCAGTAACAATTCTGTGTCTGTCCCTGAGTAACAATTCTGTGTCCCTCAGTAACAGTTCTGTGTCCCTCAGTAACAATTCTGTGTCCCTGAGTAACAATTCTGTGTCCCTCAGTAACAATTCTGTGTCCCTCAGTAACAATTCTGTGTCCCTCAGTAACAATTCTGTGTTTGTCCCTGAGTAACAATTCTGTGTTTGTCCCTGAGTAACAATTCTGTGTCTGTCCCTGAGTAACAATTATGTATCCCTAAGTAACGTTTCTGTGGCCCTAAGTAACGGTTCTGTGTCCCTCAGTAACAATTCTGTGTCCCTCAGTAACAATTCTGTGTCCCTCAGTAACAATTCTGTGTCTGTCCCTCAGTAACAATTCTCTGTCTGTCCCCGAGTAACAATTCTGTGTCCCTCAGTAACAATTCTGTGTCCCCGAGTAATAATTCTGTGTCCCCGAGTAACAATTCTGTGTCCCTCAGTAACAATTCTGTGTCTGTCCCTGAGTAACAATTCTGTGTCTGTCGCTGAGTAACAATTCTGTGTACCTCAGTAACAATTCTGTGTCCCTCAGTAACAATTCTGTGTCCCTCAGTAACAATTCTGTGTCTGTCCCTGAGTAACAATTCTGTGTCTGTCCCTGAGTAACAATTCTGTGTCTGTCCCTGAGTAACAATTCTGTGTCTGTCCCTGAGTAACAATTCTGTGTCCCTCAGTAACAATTCTGTGTCCCTCAGTAACAATTCTGTGTCTGTCCCTGAGTAACAATTCTGTGTCTGTCGCTGAGTAACAATTCTGTGTCCCTCAGTAACAATTCTGTGTCCCTCAGTAACAATTCTGTGTCCCTCAGTAACAATTCTGTGTCTCTCAGTAACAATTCTGTGTCTGTCCCTGAGTAACAATTCTGTGTCTGTCCCTGAGTAACAATTCTGTGTCCCTCAGTAACAATTCTGTGTCCCTCAGTAACAATTCTGTGTCCCTCAGTAACAATTCTGTGTCCCTCAGTAACAATTCTGTGTCTGTCCCTCAGTAACAATTCTGTGTCCCTCAGTATCAATTCTGTATCCCTCAGTAACAATTCTGTGTCTGTCCCTGAGTAACAATTCTGTGTCCCTAAGTAACAATTCTGTGTTTGTCCCTGAGTAACAATTCTGTGTCCCTAAGTAACGTTTCTGTGGCCCTAAGTAACGGTTCTGTGGCCCTCAGTAATAAATTTGTGTCCCTCAGTAACAATTCTGTGTCTGTCCCTAAGTAACAATTCTGTGGCCCTAAGTAACGTTTCTGTGGCCCTAAGAAACGTTTCTGTGGCCCTAAGAAACGTTTCTGTGGCCCTAAGTAACAATTCTGTGGCCCTAAGTAACGTTTCTGTGGCCCTAAGTAACGTTTCTGTGGCCCTAAGTAACGTTTCTGTGGCCCTAAGTAACAGTTCTGTGGCCCTAAGTAACAATTCTGTGTCCCTCAGTAACAATTCTGTGTCTGTCCCTGAGTAATAATTCTGTGTCCCTAAGTAACGTTTCTGTGGCCCTAAGTAACGGTTTTGTGGCCCTAAGTAACGGTTTTGTGGCCCTCAGTAACAAATCTGTGTCCCTCAGTAACAATTCTGTGTCTGGGACTAAGTAACAATTCTGTGGCCCTAAGTAACAATTCTGTGGCCCTAAGTAACGTTTCTGTGGCCCTAAGTAACGTTTCTGTGGCCCTAAGTAACGTTTCTGTAGCCCTAAGTAACAGTTCTGTGGCCCTCAGTAACAGTTCTGTGTCCCTCAGTAACAATTCTGTGTCAGTCCCTGAGTAACATTTCTGTGGCCCTAAGTAACAGTTCTGTGTCCCTCAGTAACAATTCTGTGTCCCTCAGTAACAATTCTGTGTCCCTCAGTAACAATTCTGTGTCCCTCAGTAACAATTCTGTGTCCCTCAGTAACAATTCTGTGTCTGTCCCTGAGTAACAATTCTGTGTCCCTAAGTAACGTTTCTGTGGCCCTAAGTAACGGTTCTGTGGCCCTCAGTAACAAATCTGTGTCCCTCAGTAACAATTCTGTGTCTGTCCCTAAGTAACAATTCTGTGGCCCTAAGTAACGTTTCTGTGGCCCTAAGTAACGTTTCTGTGGCCCTAAGTAACGTTTCTGTGGCCCTAAGTAACGTTTCTGTGGCCCTAAGTAACGATTCTGTGGCCCTAAGTAACGATTCTGTGGCCCTAAGTAACGTTTCTGTGGCCCTCAGTAACAATTCTGTGTCCCTCAGTAACAATTCTGTGTCTGTCCCTAAGTAACAATTCTGTGGTCCTAAGTAACGTTTCTGTGGCCCTAAGTAACAGTTCTGTGGCCCTCAGTAACAATTCTGTGTCTGTCCCTGAGTAACAATTCTGTGTCTGTCCCTAAGTAACAATTCTCTGGCCCTAAGTAACGTTTCTGTGGCCCTAAGTGACATTTCTGTGGCCCTAAGTAATGATTCTGTGGCCCTAAGTAATGATTCTGTGGCCCTAGTTAACGATTCTGTGGCCCTAGTTAACGATTCTGTGGCCCTAAGTAACGTTTCTGTGGCCCTAAGTAACGTTTCTGTGGCCCTAAGTAACAGTTCTGTGGCCCTAAGTAACAGTTCTGTGGCCCTCAGTAACAATTCTGTGTCCCTCAGTAACAATTCTGTGTCCCTCAGTAACAATTCTGTGTCCCTCAGTAACAATTCTGTGTCCCTCAGTAACAATTCTGTGTCCCTCAGTAACAATTCTGTGTCTGTCCCTGAGTAACAATTCTGTGTCCCTAAGTAACGTTTCTGTGGCCCTAAGTAACGGTTCTGTGGCCCTCACTAACAAATCTGTGTCCCTCAGTAACAATTCTGTGTCTGTCCCTAAGTAACAATTCTGTGGCCCTAAGTAACGTTTCTGTGGCCCTAAGTAACGATTCTGTGTCCCTCAGTAACAATTCTGTGTCCCTCAGTAACAATTCTGTGTCCCTCAGTAACAATTCTGTGTCTGTCCCTAAGTAACAATTCTGTGTCTGTCCCTAAGTAACAATTCTGTGTCTGTCCCTGAGTAACAATTCTGTGTCCCTAAGTAACGTTTCTGTGGCCCTAAGTAACAGTTCTGTGGCCCTCAGTAACAATTCTGTGTCCCTCAGTAACAATTCTGTGTCTTTCCCTAAGTAACAATTCTGTGGCCCTAAGTAACGTTTCTGTGGCCCTAAGTAACGTTTCTGTGGCCTTAAGTAACGATTCTGTGGCCCTAAGTAACGTTTCTGTGGCCCTAAGTAACGTTTCTGTGGCCCTAAGTAATGTTTCTGTGGCCCTAAGAAACGTTTCTGTGGCCCTAAGAAACGTTTCTGTGGCCCTAAGTAACGTTTCTGTGGCCCTAAGTAACGTTTCTGTGGCCCTAAGTAACGTTTCTGTGTCCCTAACTCTCTCCCTGAATACAGCCAGGTCTGCCTCTGTTGAATGACTGGAGGCAAATGGAGAATTCTAAAATGGCCGCCATTTATAGCTCGACCATTACACAGTGCTGGCTGGCTGGCTGCTGATTGGCTAATGCGATCACATGTCATGAATGAATGCATTATGGGTCAGCGCGCCTTGTCTGCGCGCCTTCCCACACATCCCCGCTCCGTCGCCGCACATGTCGCCGCCATTTTAGGAAAAATTTCGATTCACGCATCCGAAGTCTGCTTATTTTCGGATTCGGCGCGAATCGAAATTTTCTTACATTCGAAACGAATTCCACTTCGCCTACTTCGATTCGCTCATCTCTAGTGGTGAGGCCTGGGGAGTAATTTTTGAGGTTATCTGAGATATTTTTTTTTTTTATGGTGGGAGTGCTGACCCCGGGGTGGTGGTGCCGGGGGGGTTATTTTTGAGGTCGTCTGTGATAGGGTTTTTTTTTGGTGTGGGAGAGGTGCCCCGAGGGTGGTGAGGCCGGGGGAGTGATTTTTGAGGTTATTTGAGATATTTTTTTTTTTTAGGGTGGGAGAGCTGACCCCGGGGTGGTGGTGCCGGGGGGGTGATTTTTGAGGTCGTCTGAGATAGGGTTTTTTTGGGGTGGGGGAGTTGCCCCGGGGGTGGTGAGGCCGGGGGGTGATTTTTGAGGTTATCTGAGATTTTTTTTTTAGGGTGGGAGAGCTGACCCCGGGGTGGTGGTGCCGGGGGAGTGATTTTTGAGGTTGTCTGAGATAGGGTTTTTTTTGGAATGGGAGAGGTGCCCCGGGGGTGGTGAGGCCTGGGGAGTGATTTTTGAGGTTATCTGAGATATTTTTTTTTTTAGGGTGGGAGAGCTGACCCCGGGGTGGTGAGGCCAGGGGGGTGATTTTTGAGGTCGTCTGAGATAGGTGTTTTTTGGGGTGGGAGAGGTGCCCCGGGGGTGGTGAGGCCAGGGGAGGGATTTTTGAGGTTTTCTGAGATAGTTTTTTTTTTTATGGTGGGAGTGCTGACCCCGGGGTGGTGGTGCCGGGGGGGTTATTTTTGAGGTCGTCTGTGATAGGGTTTTTTTTTGGTGTGGGAGAGGTGCCCCGAGGGTGGTGAGGCCGGGGGAGTGATTTTTGAGGTTATTTGAGATATTTTTTTTTTTTAGGGTGGGAGAGCTGACCCCGGGGTGGTGGTGCCGGGGGGGTGATTTTTGAGGTTGTCTGAGATAGGGTTTTTTTGGGGTGGGGGAGTTGCCCCGGGGGTGGTGAGGCCGGGGGGTGATTTTTGAGGTTATCTGAGATTTTTTTTTTAGGGTGGGAGAGCTGACCCCGGGGTGGTGGTGCCGGGGGAGTGATTTTTGAGGTTGTCTGAGATAGGGTTTTTTTTGGAATGGGAGAGGTGCCCCGGGGGTGGTGAGGCCTGGGGAGTGATTTTTGAGGTTATCTGAGATATTTTTTTTTTTAGGGTGGGAGAGCTGACCCCGGGGTGGTGAGGCCAGGGGGGTGATTTTTGAGGTCGTCTGAGATAGGTGTTTTTTGGGGTGGGAGAGGTGCCCCGGGGGTGGTGAGGCCAGGGGAGGGATTTTTGAGGTTTTCTGAGATAGTTTTTTTTTTAGGGTGGGAGAGCTGACCCCAGGGTGGTGAGGCCGGGGGGGTGATTTTTGAGGTCGTCTGAGATAGGTGTTTTTTGGGGTGGGAGAGGTGCCCCGGGGGTGGTGAGGCCAGGGGAGGGATTTTTGAGGTTTTCTGAGATAGTTTTTTTTTTTATGGTGGGAGTGCTGACCCCGGGGTGGTGGTGCCGGGGGGGTTATTTTTGAGGTCGTCTGTGATAGGGTTTTTTTTTGGTGTGGGAGAGGTGCCCCGAGCGTGGTGAGGCCGGGGGAGTGATTTTTGAGGTTATTTGAGATATTTTTTTTTTTTAGGGTGGGAGAGCTGACCCCGGGGTGGTGGTGCCGGGGGTGTGATTTTTGAGGTTGTCTGAGATAGGGTTTTTTTGGGGTGGGGGAGTTGCCCCGGGGGTGGTGAGGCCGGGGGGTGATTTTTGAGGTTATCTGAGATTTTTTTTTTAGGGTGGGAGAGCTGACCCCGGGGTGGTGGTGCCGGGGGAGTGATTTTTGAGGTTGTCTGAGATAGGGTTTTTTTTGGAATGGGAGAGGTGCCCCGGGGGTGGTGAGGCCTGGGGAGTGATTTTTGAGGTTATCTGAGATATTTTTTTTTTTAGGGTGGGAGAGCTGACCCCGGGGTGGTGAGGCCAGGGGGGTGATTTTTGAGGTCGTCTGAGATAGGTGTTTTTTGGGGTGGGAGAGGTGCCCCGGGGGTGGTGAGGCCAGGGGAGGGATTTTTGAGGTTTTCTGAGATAGTTTTTTTTTTAGGGTGGGAGAGCTGACCCCAGGGTGGTGAGGCCGGGGGGGTGATTTTTGAGGTCGCCTGAGATAGGGGTTTTTTTTGGGGTGGGAGAGGTGCCCCGGGGGTGGTGAGGCCGGGGGAGGGGTTTTTGAGGTTATCTGAGATAGTTTTTTTTTTATGGTGGGAGAGCTGACTTCGGGGTAGTGAGGCCGGGGGGGTGATTTTTAAGGTCGTCTGAGATAGGGATTTTTTTGGGGTGGGAGAGGTGCCCCGGGGGTGGTAAGGCCTGGGGAGTGATTTTTGAGGTTATCTGAGATATTTTTTTTTTTAGGGTGGGAGAGCTGACCCCGGGGTGGTGGTGCCGGGGGAGTGATTTTTGAGGTCGTCTGAGATAGGGTTTTTTTTGGGATGGGAGAGGTGCCCCGAGGGTGGTGAGGCCGGGGGAGTGATTTTTGAGGTTATCTGAGATATTTTTTTTTTTAGGGTGGGAGAGCTGACCCCGGGGTGGTGGTGCCGGGAGGTTGATTTTTTAGGTCGTCTGAGATAGGGTTTTTTTTGGGGTGGGAGAGGTGCCCCGAGGGTGGTAAGGCCTGGGGAGTGATTTTTGAGGTTATCTGAGATATTTTTTTTTTTTATGGTGGGAGAGCTGACCCCGAGGTGGTGGTGCCAGGGGGGTGATTTTTGAAGTAGTCTGAGATAGGGATTTTTTTGGGGTGGGAGAGGTGCCCCGAGGGTGGTGAGGCCTGGGGAGTGATTTTTGAGGTTATCTGAGATATTTTTTTTTTTAGGGTGGGAGAGCTGACCCCGGGGTGGTGGTGCCGGGGGGGTTATTTTTGAGGTTGTCTGAGATAGGGTTTTTTTGGGGTGGGGGAGTTGCCCCGGGGGTGGTGAGGCCGGGGGGTGATTTTTGAGGCTATCTGAGATATTTTTTTTTTTAGGGTGGGAGAGCTGACCCCGGGGTGGTTGTGCCGGGGGGGTGATTTTTGAGGTCGTCTGAGATAGGGTTTTTTTTGGGGTGGGAGAGGTGCCCCGACGGTGGTGAGGCCGGGGGAGTGATTTTTGAGGTTATCTGAGATTTTTTTTTTAGGGTGGGAGAGCTGACCCCGGGGTGGTGGTGCCGGGGGGGGTGATTTTTAAGGTCGTCTGAGATAGGGGTTTTTTTGGGGTGGGAGAGGTGCCCCGGGGGTGGTGAGGCCGAGGGAGGGGTTTTTGAGGTTATCTGAGATAGTTTTTTTTTTAGGGTGGGAGAGCTGACCCCAGGGTGGTGAGGCCAGGGGGGTGATTTTTGAGGTCATCTGAGATAGGTGTTTTTTGGGGCGGGAGAGGTGCCCCGGGGGTGGTGAGGCCGGGGGAGGGGTTTTTGAGGTTATCTGAGATAGTTTTTTTTATGGTGGGAGAGCTGACCCCGGGGTGGTGAGGCCAGGGGGGTGATTTTTGAGGTCGTCTGAGATAGGTGTTTTTTGGGGTGGGAGAGGTGCCCCGGGGGTGGTGAGGCCGGGGGAGGGGTTTTTGAGGTTATCTGAGACAGGTTTTTTTTATGGTGGGAGAGCTGACTTTGGGGTAGTGAGGCCGGGGGGGGGTGATTTTTGAGGTCATCTGAGATAGGTGTTTTTTTGGGGTGGGAGAGGTGCCCCGGGGGTGGTGAGGCTGGGGGAGGGATTTTTGAGGTTATCTGAGATATTTTTTTTTTAGGGTGGGAGAGCTGACCCCGGGGTGGTGAGGTCGGTGTTGTGATTTTTGAGGTCGTCTGAGATAGGTGTTTTTTTGGGGTGGGAGAGGTGCCCCGAGGGTGGTGAGGCCGGGGGAGGGGTTATTGAGGTTATCTGAGATAGTTTTTTTTTTAAGGGTGGGAGAGCTGACCCCGGGGTGGTGAGGCCAGGGGGGTGATTTTTGAGGTCGTCTGAGATAGGTGTTTTTTTGGGGTGGGAGCGGTGCCCCGGGGGTGGTGAGGCCGGGGGAGGGATTTTTGAGGTTATCTGAGATAGTTTTTTTTTTAGGGTGGGAGAGCTGACCCCGGGGTGGTGAGGTCGGGGGGTGATTTTTGAGGTCGTGTGAGATAGGTGTTTTTTTGGGGTGGGAGAGGTGCCCTGGGGGTGGTGAGGCCGGAGGAGGTATTTTTGAGGTTTTCTGAGATAGTTTTTTTTTAGGGTGGGAGAGCTGACCCCGGGGTGGTGAGGCCGGGGGGGGGGGGGGTGATTTTTGAGGTCGTCTGAGATAGGTTTTTTTTTGGGGTGGGAGAGGTGCCCCGGGGGAGGTGAGGCCGGGGGAGTGATTTTTGAGGTTATCTGAGATTTTTTTTTTAGGGTGGGAGAGCTGACCACGGGGTGGTGGTGCCTGGGGGGGGTGATTTTTGAGGTCGTCTGAGATAGGGTTTTTTTTGGGGTGGGAGAGGTGCCCCGAGGGTGGGAAGGCCTGGGGAGTGATTTTTGAGATTATCTGAGATATTTTTTTTTTTAGGGTGGGAGAGCTGACCCCGGGGTTGTGGTGCCGGGGGGGTGATTTTTAAGGTCGTCTGAGATAGGGTTTTTTTTGGGGTGGGAGAGGTGCCCCGGTGGTGGTGAGGCCGAGGGAGGGGTTTTTGAGGTTATCTGAGAGAGTTTTTTTTTTAGGGTGGGAGAGCTGACCCCGGGGTGGTGAGGCCAGGGGGGTGATCTTTGAGGTCATCTGAGATAGGTGTTTTTTGGGGCGGGAGAGGTGCTTCCTGGGGTGGTGAGGCCGGGGGAGGGGTTTTTGAGGTTATCTGAGATAGGTTTTTTTTGGGGTGGGAGAGGTGCCCCGGGGTGGTGAGGCCGGGGGAGGGGTTTTTGAGGTTATCTGAGACAGTTTTTTTTTTAGGGTGGGAGAGCTGACCCCGGGGTGGTGAGGCCAGGGGGGTGATTTTTGAGGTCATCTGAGATAGGTGTTTTTTGGGGGTGGGAGAGGTGCCCCGGGGGTGGTGAGGCCGGGGGAGGGATTTTTAAGTTTATGTGAGATAGTTTTTTTTTAGGGTGGGAGAGCTGACCCCGGGGTGGTGAGGCCGGGGGGGAGTGATTTTTGAGGTTGTCTGAGATAGTTTTTTTTGGGGTGGGAGAGGTGCCCCAGGGGTGGTGAGGCCGGGGGAGGGGTTTTTGAGGTTATCTGAGATAGTTTTTTTTAAGGGTGGGAGAGCTGACCCCTGGGTGGTGAGGCCAGGGGGGTGATTTCTGAGGTCGTCTGAGATAGGTGTTTTTTTGGGGTGGGAGAGGTGCCCCGGGGGTGGTGAGGCTGGGGAAGGGATTTTTGAGGTTATCTGAGATAGTTTTTTTTTTTAGGGTGGGAGAGCTGACCCCGGGGTGGTGAGGTCGGTGGGGTGATTTTTGAGGTCGTCTGAGATAGGTGTTTTTTTGGGGTGGGAGAGGTGCCCCGGTGGTGGTGTGGCCGGGGGAGGGGTTTTTGAGGTTATCTGAGATAGTTTTTTTTTTAAGGGTGGGAGAGTTGACCCCGGGGTGGTGAGGCCGGGGGGGGGGGTGATTTTTGAGGTCGTCTGAGATAGGTTTTTTTTTTGGGGGTGGGGGGAGTGGGGCGGGGGTGGTTAAGCCGGGGATGTGGATTTTGAGGTCGGCTGAGATAGGGTTTTTTTGGGGTGGGGAGAGTGGGGTGGGGGTGGTGAGGCCGGAGGTGTGGATTTTGAGGTCGAATGAGAAAGGTTTTTTTGGGGGTGGGTGTATGGGACTGGGGCGGTGAGGTCGGGGAGTGGAATTTGAGGTCAGCTTAGATTTTTTTTGGGGGGGTTGGGGGGGTGGATTGTGTCAGGAATGGACTTGCCCGTAATGGTGGGACTCACCTGCCTTGTGGGCTGCAGTACCAGGGCTGGCCAGCGGGTGCTCTCAGCAATCAGAGACTCAACCCTGCAGCCAGCCAAACACCTGAAGCTGATTATGCAAGTGTATTTAAGGGATGGCCAGACCTGCAGTCTGTGCCTTGGTGTGTGTTTTTTTGGGGTGGGGGGAGTGGGGCAAGGGTGGTTAAGGCATTTGAGACCTCCAAGATCACCAACCTGGATCTCTTCAAAGATCCTGTACTGACCCTCAGACCGGTGACCGTCTTAGTCGCTATGCCTTGCTCAGTTCTGATAAGGGTCAGGAGAGTGGTACTTGACATAATCCCTCTCCAGAACCAAGGAGGCATGCAGGTCATACTGATACTTCCTAAGGAGAAGCTTAACCTACGAGATTGCCCCAGAATCTCCACCATCGGAGACAAGGCGATCAAGTTTTCTCTGCAGCTGTTGGTAGGCAACATATTTATCAAATTGTATTTTTTCTTACCTAGGGCCTTGAAAAACCTGCCAATCCACACCTTGGTAAGCTCCCACCACTCCGACTTACTGCTGCAGAAATCAAGGATGGTCTTCTGAGCCTGAAAAAAGTCCTCAAAGGATCGTCTCACCCCCTCATTGTCCAGCACAGTCAAATTCATTCTCCAGACACTTCTCCCCTTCAGTGACGCATCTGAAGCATTCAAAGACACAGTTAGCATAAGGTGGTCGGAAAACTCCACCGCCTGACACGCAGGTGCCGAGAAGGCAGAGTCCCCCTTTAAAAAAATCCTGTCTATTCTACTCTCACTTCTACCTCACCTGTATGTGAACCCCGTGCTGTCCGGGCTGCACTTAAGGCATCCTCCAGACCTGCTTCCCTGACTATGCATTTAAGAAAACGCTGTCATATCCTAGCCTGTAATTGGAGCCATTCCTGTTCTTGGGCCTAGTGACGGTGTCACCTCCAAAGACAACCTGCCAGGACGTAAAAAGGAAAGGCTTAACCTTTGTAAAGAGGCATTTCCTATCCCTCTTAGACTGTTGACCATAGATATTAATGAGCCTCAGCTCCTGCCCCTTCAAAGACGCACATGACCATGCATCTTCCAATCACGTAAAAAAAGTACCGCAACTCTGCTGTAAGGCTCGGCCGCAAGAGACCAGAAGGAGGGACCACACCTCCACTCCCTCTTTGCCAGGTGAATATCGAATACTGATCCGGGTCTCTTGCAAAAACAAAACATCAGCACAAACTCTACTTGTGGCATAAATGTACATATTTGAGTAGCTGAAATGTGACCTGTAGCAATATGTAATCGTAAATTTAGTTCAGTCCTTATCATTAAAGAAATATTCAGTCATAGGCAGAGGCATATGGCCATCCATTAGCATCTGAAAAGAGCCAGAGCTTCCTCAGGCTGGAAGAGACACCTGGGTGCTAATAAGATTTTGTCACCTATATGTAATCAGATTCTGCCATCTTCCTGAAGCTTAAAAGAGAAACACAGATGTTTCGGTTTCATGACACCAGGGGGGCTCCGATCTGTCTAGAGAGCTCTCAAGTATATACATACATCAAAGGAGTATGTTTCATCTCTCATAAAAGCTAAAATATTAGCTGCAGAGAGATGAAAATACTTCCTTCTGATGGGGCACTCTGCAGGCTACATCGGCATGTAAAAACTATATTTGTGGCCTATGTGGAATTCCAGAAAAATGCAGGAAATGGTTATGTGGTGCTGGAGTGCGATAGCGGAATAGTGATTGGTACTTTTGCGATTAGATTGATGCGCTGGTGTCGGAAATTTAATCTCCGACTTGATTCAAGCCGGTCTTGGTCCAATTGACTTTGGACAGTTCAGCACCCAGAACAGGCTGTGAACGGGTACAGGAACACCCCCCCAGAGTTGATTGGCTAAGGACTAATGTCCAGCCCACATCCATATCCCCATAAGTTGAAGACCCTGACATTTGGACATTGTGATTCGTATGGAGCCAGTTCGATTGACTGATGGATTGCTGACTCTCCCTGACTTCTCCAGTCACAGGATAAATCTTGGTAAAAGTTTTATTTCTGTTTTTATTCCCTTTTATTTTATAGTGAATAGTCAATGTGTGTCTTCTTGTATTTTTTATATTTCTGTAACTTTTTCTATTTTGTACATATTTTATGCACTGCCCACTTTCGGGATATTAAATATTAAAATTAATAAATGACTTCTGTGTATTTAAGCGGGCTCATATCTTCCGAGAGATTAGACTGCATTATATTTTAGTGCCTTTATATGCTTGGTCAAGTTCATTGCCTGTCTGTATGCAATTGCACTGTGCGTTGGCAGATTGTAGGCAGATTGTAAAGGTAACAGGTCTGCCAGACGGAGATCTGTGTGTGTGGTTTCCCAGCAGGCCAGTAAAGCTGTTCGGTGGTGGCAAGCTACCGTTTGTTGTGTGTCTGATGTGGGGGTGTGTGGATAGTGGAAGAGTGATTAACACCGGGGTTCTGGCTTGTAGGATAGCTGAAGGAATCCTAGAAGGGTGTGTGATTGCTAGGCTGCTCCTCAACCCTAGTTAGTGCATCAAATTGTATGTAAGATATGTATCTGCCAGTGCGTGGTCAGCCATCTGGATTGGAGTCTCCCTCCGGTGGTGGCCAAGAGGTAGTGCGGGCTGTGAAAGTATATCACGGCTGGCCTTATATACAGTTTTATATATTCAGAGTTAAGTCCCCCTTATTCCCTTTTACCCCAAGTCACGGCCACACGTGCGCACCTCGGTTAGCTAGTCGCTGTGGGCGTGTGGGTGGACTCGTGACACTACTGAGCAAAAATAAGGCCATACTTCTAGCACTTACAGACTTCAGGCTGGCAACATTAATGGTTGCCACCTTTATCAGAGCGGGAACTGCCATCAAGGTAATTGAGATGGTCGTTTCTTAACTTTATTTTTCCTCTGCTTCGCAGGGGACCCAACTCTCTTAACTGCTTGCCGTCCAGCCACTGTAGAAAAACCGCCACAAGGTGGCACTGCTAGGCAAAATCACGTTTTAAAACGTGGTATTGCAAAACAGGTAGGGGGCGCGCAACCGCCATACACGTGCCACCGATCGTGGCCGCAGGTGTCAATCACCGGATCTCCGCCGGTTCCCTGTGATTGCCGGTAAATAGTGACACAGAGCACAGCTGCATTGTTTACACTGCAGATCTGCTCCCTGTCAGTTCCTAACACACTGATCCTGAGAGAGAAGTTTATCTCTTCAGCATGTTCCTGTGAAGCACACACTCCGGACCCCTAGTAAAACACTCCCCTCACACAGTTAACCCTTTCATTGCCTAAAAAAAGTTAACCCCTTCCTCCCCAGTGCTATTAGTACAGTGTCAGTGGTTTTTTTTGCACTGATCACTGTATTGGTGTTACTAGGGATGTCAGTGACCCCAAATCAGTTCCCCCCCAGTGTCAAAATGTCCGCCGCAGTCCCGCCATAAATCGCTGATCGCCGCCATTATTAGTATACAAAAAAAATCCCAGTATCTTTTCCGCCATTTGTAGACGCTGTAACTTTCACGTAAACCAATTAATTTCCATGTATTGGGATTTTTTTTAGCAAAGATATGTCGCAGAATATATTTTGGCTGAAATTTATGACGAATTTTGATTTTTTAATTGTTTTACTGGACATGTTTTATAGCAAAAAGTCCAAAATATAGTTTTTTTTCTCAAAATTGTCAGCCTTTTTTTTTTATAACGCAAAAAATAAAAAACGCACAGGCGATCAAATACCACTGAAACAAAGCTCAATTTGTGGGAAAAAAGGATGTAAATTTAATTTGGGTCCAGTGTTGCATGACCGTGCATTTGTCAGTTAAAATAACGCATCGACGTACCACAAACAGCTTCTGTAACTGCTTCCTGACCACCCTATAGCAGAAATACTGCTACAGGGTGGCATGGGTGCGCAAAATCATATATATATATATATATATATATAAATATATATACAGTGAGGAACAGAAGTATTTGAACACCCTGCAATTTTGCAAGTTCTCCCACTTAGAAATCATGGAGGGGTCTGAAATTCACATTATAGGTGCATTCCCACTCTGAGAGACGGAATTGAAAAAAAATTCAGGAAATCACATTTTTATACCCCCTAATTTACCAGGCCAATTTTCAGCTTTCAGAGCTGTTGTACGTTGATTGACTATTGCGCGGTCATGCAAGATTGTACCCATATAACATTTTCTTCTCACAAATAGAGCTTTCATTTGGTGGTATTTAATCACCGCTGGCCGCTTTACTTTTTGCGCTATAAACAAAAAAGTGCAAAAAATTTAAAAAAAAAAAAGTTTCTTTGTTTCTATTATAAAATTTTTCAAACAGGTAATTTTTCTCCTTCACTGATGTGCGTTGATGAGGCAGCACTGATAGGCACTAATAGGCAGCACTGAAGGGCAGATAGGCTGCATTGATAGGCAACACTAATGAGGTGGCATGGATAGTCAGCACTGATAGGCATCACTAATGAGGTGTTACAGATAGGCAGCACTGATAGGTGACATTGATGATGGGTACTGATAGATGGCACTGATAGGTGGCACTGACTGGCATCACTGCTGGGCACTGACTGGTGGCACTGCTGGGCACTGACTGGCACAACCACTGGGCACTGACTGGTGGCACTGACTGGCAGCACTGCTGGGCTGAACTGATGGGCACAGGTGGGTGGGCACAGGTGGGTGGCACTGGTGGGCACAAGTGGGTGGGCACAGGTGGGTGGCACTGCTGGGCACAGGTAGGTGGCACTTCTGGGCACAGGTGTGTGACACTGCTGGGTGGCACATGTGGGTGCACTGCTGGGCACAGATGGGTGCTCTGCTGGGCGCAGGTGGGCGGAGCTAGTGGGCGCACTGCTGGGCACAGGTGGGCAGAACTTGTGGGTGGCACTGCTGGGCACCGATCATCAGGGCACTGATCATCAGGGCACTGATCATCGGTGCCGATCCCTGCTCTAACAACTGCCGGTTCTCGGCAGTACTTTCCTCACAATCTGACAGTGTGAGGAAAGTGCAGCCGAGAACCGGCAATTGAATTTCCCGGTGATCAGCGTGTCATTGGACATGGCTGATCACGTGGTAAAAGGCCGCTGTGATTGGCCTTTTATCACATCACGTGATCAGCTGCGTCCGTAGGACAGGAGAGCACGTTCTAGAAAGACATCATATGACGTCCACCCAGAACTGGCCGGCCGCAGTGTAGCCGTCTTTCGGCTATCTGCGGTCGGCAAGTGGTTAAAGAATTTATTTGTCTTGCACTGCTGAACATAAGTATTTGAACACCTAAGAAACAGCAAGAATCCTAGCTCTCAAAGATCTCTTACTGTGCCTTTAAAAAGTCCACCTCTAATCCACTCATTAGTAGCACCTGTCTGAGCTCTTTAAAGACACCTGTCTACCCCACAGTCAGTCAGACGCCAACTACTACCATGGGCAAGATCAAAGAGCTGTCAAAAGACACCAGAGACAAAATTGTGGAACTCCACAAGGCTGGAAAGGGCTACGGGGCAATTGCCAAGCAGCTTGGTGAAAATAGATCAAATGTTGGAGCAATTGTTAGAAAATGGAAGAGGCTAAAGACGACTGTCAGTCTCCCTCGGACTGGGGCTCCATGCAAGATCTCACCTTGTGGGGTATCACTGATGATAAGAAAGGTGAGGAATCAGCCCAGAACTACAAGGGAGGAGCTGGTCAATGACATCAAGAGAGCTGGGACCACAGTTTCAAAGGTCACTGTCGGTAGAACACTACGCCGTCATGGTTTGAAATCATGCATTGCACGGAAGGTTCCCCTGCTCAAGTCATCACATGTCCAGGCCCGTCTGAAGTTTGCCAATGACCATCTGGATGATCCAGAGGAGGCATGGGAGAAAGTCATGTGGTCAGATGAGACCAAAGTAGAACTTTTTGGTCTAAACTTCACTCGTCGTGTTTGGAGAAAAAAGAAGGATGAGTTGCATCCCAAGAACACCATCCCTACTGTGAAGCATGGGGGTGGTAACATCATGCTTTGGAAGTGCTTTTCTTCAATGTGGACAGGATGACTGCACTGTATTAAGGAGAGGATGAATGGGGCCATTTATTGTGAGATTCTGAGCAACAACCCCTTTCCCTCAGTCAGAGCATTGAAGATGGGTCGTGGCTGGGTCTTCCAACATGACAACGACCCGAAGCACACAGCCAGGATAACCAAGGAGTGGCTCCCTAAGAAGCATATCAAGGTTCTGGAGTGGTCTAGCCAGTCTCCAGACCTAAATCCAATAGAACATCTTTGGAGGGAGCTGAAACTCTGTGTTGCTCAGCGACATCCCCGAAACCTGACAGATCTAGAGGAGATCTGTGTGGAGGAGTGGGCCAAAATCCCTGTTGCAGTATGTGTGCAAACCTGGTCAAGGACTACAGGAAACGTTTGACCTCTGTAATTGCAAACAAAGGCTTCTGTACCAAATATTAACACTGATTTTCTCAGGTGTTCAAATACTTATGTTCAGCAGTGCAAGATAAATAAATTCTTTAAAAACCATACAATGTGATTTCCTGAATTTTTTTTTTAAATTCTGTCCCTCAGAGTGGGAATGCACCTACAATGTGAATTTCAGACCCCTCCATGATTTCTAAGTGGGAGAACTTGCAAAATCGCAGGGTGTTCAAATACTTCTGTTCCTCGCTATACATGATTTGTGCCCCTCCCAGATAGCGTCAGATTGCCCGTTAGTGCACCAGTCATCACATTTAACCCCTTAATTGCCAGGAGCACGCTCACGCACAATAAACATCCATTGCTAGTATAGCGTCTGAACGGATCAATATCTTTGATCAGATTAGCACTATACCAGCGTTCACATTAGTATAGCATCCCCAAAAATGCAGCGTTAGTGGGAGCACCTGCGTTTAGCCCCTATGCTTACCCCCCCCCTTTCTCCCCCATCAAGTGCAGTGTCAGTAGGTCATTGTCACTTGATACATTGCACACAAAACCGCAGTGTTCGCAGAATCAGGTCTGATCTCTGTTAGCACTTGCCGGTAAATTTTGATGACTCTCATATGCAGCAGAGTGCCATTACTAGTGCTGCTCTACCTTTTGGTGAACTGGCGAGTACCAGCGGTCTAGTACATCTTGGTCTTTCACATACCTCCTTGATTTCTGGAGCTGTTTTTCATGGAATATCTGTATTCGTTGATTGTGGATCAAAGCAATTTATATGCACAATCCAAATTTAAACCTTGCCAGACCAGTCGCATGAAAACTCATTACGGTTTCCAAATTTACATTTTTTTTTGGCCTAATCCTCAACATGGGCATTACTAACAGAAATGAATTACAGTTGTATTGGTCCGCAGACCCGATTCATCATATGCCCGTGTTCTCTACTGCCATGGCCAGGCATAGATATGAGAGTATAATGTGTTTTATGCATTTCAACAACAATACACTCTGTCATCCTCGGGGTGACCCTGAATTTAATTGGCTCCACAGAATTCAGCCCCTCGCAAATCACCTTAACCAAAAATTTGCAGATGTCTATACTCCCCAGCAAAAAATCTGTGTTGATGAGTGCCTCATTAATTTTTCTGGCCGCCTTGCATTCAAACAATTTCTCCCCAGCAAGCGTGCCAGATATGGGGTTAAGATGTAGAAGACCTGAGAGGGCAACAGGCTATACTTATAAGTTTCGGATTTACGAGGGAATAGTCACGTGGAGCCCCCCGGATGCCCAGACTACATGGGGAGCAGTGGCAAGATAGTTTGGGACTTGGTGTCATTCTTTTTCCATATGGGTTACCACTTATACGTGGACAATTTTTATTCAAGCGTGCCACTATTTAGACATTTGTTCTATCTTGGAACTGGCACATGTGGCAAAGTGTAACCTAATGTGTGCCCACCATTAGAAGTGGGTGGATGCAGGGCGGTATATTCTAATGGTGGGCACACATTAGGTCACACTTTGCCACATGAGCCAGTTCCAAGATTGTACAAATGGCTAAATAAAAAGTGCACAGGTGATCAAATACCACCAAAAGAAAGCTCTATTTGTGTGAAAAAAAGGACATAAATTTAATTTATATACTATATTGCATGACCGCGCAATTGTCCATTAAACTAGCGCAGCGCTGTATAGCAAAAAAAAGGGCATAAATTGCAGTATTTATACCATAGTTTGTAGACGCTATAACGTTCACACAAAGCAATCAATATACACTTATTTGGATTTTTTTTACCAAAAACATGGAGCAGAATACATTTTGGCCTAAATTTATAACTAACTTTGAGTTTACTATATATTTTTTATAGCTCAAAGTAAAAAATAGTTTTTCTTCAAACTTTTCGGTCTTTTTTTGTTTATAGCATGAAAAATAAAAAGCGCACAGGTGATCAAATACCATGAAAAGAAAGCTCTATTTGTGTGAAAAAAAGGGGGTAAATTTCGTTTTGGTGCAGCATTGCATGACCGCGCAATTATTAGTTGAATTAGTGCAGCGCCGAGTAGCAAAAAGAGGCCTGGTCATTAAGGGGGGTAAATCCTCAGGAGTGCAAGTAGTTAAGAGACCCTCCGAGTTCCCCCTCCTCCATGGGGGAAAGGGTTCCCCCAGAATCTCCTTCCTCCCCTGAGAGAACGTCAAATCTGTTTTTTATAAAACCTTCGCCCACCTCCAAAGAAAAGACAGAGGATGCGGGGGATAACACCCCCCTACTCCTCCCTTTCCCAACCACCGACCACCCTTCCTTAACTTCCACCCCTGACCCACTTCCCTCAGGGACAGGAACTGGTTGTTCCTCCTTCCTTAACCCACCAGATGCCACCGTATCCCTGACAGGGTCCTGGCAGCAGAGCGGAAGTAACACTGGGGGAGGTGCCACAGAAGACACCTTAGGTACCCTCTTGGCCATAGAGCCCCGACTCCTCCGGGCAGGGGGGACAGGAACACCAGAGGTGGGGATAGATGACACTGGGGGGATTCATGGGGTGATGCAGAGACAGGGGAAGACTTTACAGAGGGGGAAGGCATGGACACACTAGGGGTTACACTAGATACCTCCGGTGCTGGAGCACCCGACATGGCAGGATCGCCAGGAGGAGGGGGGGGCGATTCCACCCCTCCTTCCTCCGCCTCCATCCTGTCAAGCTCCTCCTTCAACCCTGGCAGGTTGTGGAGAGCCTCTGGGCAACGGTTATAGGAATGCCCCAGCTGCTGGCAAAGATTACACCTGATTAAGTTACATTCCCAGGCTGTATGCCCGATACCCTGGCAAAGCGAACACTTGAGAACTTTACAGATGGCAGCGAAGTGCCCCTTGTTCCCATAATGGTGGCAGACCTTCGGTTGCCCCACATAGAATGACACCAATGAAGGCAGATGTAGGCAGGTGTTTAATTGTATTCTCCTCCACATGCAACCTGATAGTTGCTGACCATCCCCGTCATCAACTATTTTTCTCAACGGAGTCAACACGTCCCCAAACCTCCCCAACCAGACAGTTATGTCTGCTTGGCGGAAGCGATTCATTCCGCACAAGAATCGTTTTTAACTAATGGCTATCTAGAGATTACCTTGGGGATTAGCCCCTCCCACCTTGGGGTCCCCTTGCATTCCTTCTTATATCTCAACCAAATATATACCCCCCCACTGACTTCTCCATCACGTCCTACCATGCCACCATCAAGCCCACCCAGCAAGCCAGAGTACTTGGTGTCATACTAGACTCCAATCTATCTTTCCAGCCACAAGTCCAATCGCTAACAAACTCATGCAGACTCCACCTCTGCAACATCTCCAAAATACGCCCATTCCTAACCCCAGAAACTACTAAACAGCTCATCCACTCCCTCATCATATCACAACTCGATTACTGCAACTCCCTCCTCACTGGCCTGCCTCACCACAGGCTATCCCCACTTCAGTCAATCCTGAATACGGCGGCCAGACTCATCCACCTTACCAACAGCTCCGTTTCCGCCACCCCCCTCTGCTAATCCCTCCACTGGCTTCCGATTGCCCAACGGATCAAATTCAAACTGCTAACACTGACGTACAAAGCTGTCCATAATTCTGCCCCAAACTACATCACCGACCTGATATCCAAATACCACCCAAAACACACTCTCTGCTTTTCACAAGACCTCCTTCTGTCTTGTTCCCTGATCTCCTCCTCCCATGCCCACCTCCAGGACTTCTCGAGGGCATCACCCATCCTCTGGAACTCCCTACCCCAATCCATCAGACTATCACCTACTCTCCTCTTTTTTAGGCGCACCCTAAAAACCCACCTCTTCAGAGAAGCCTACCCCACCCCCTGCTAACTGCCGATCTCCTCCACTCTTCCTACCACTCCAACCCCCACAGCTTTTCCTCCCGTACTACTATCCCCTCCATCCTAGATTGTAAGCTCCAAGGAGCAGGGCCCTCTAACCCCTCGTGTATCGCACTGTATTGTTATTGTACTGTCTCATGTATTGTCTCCCATTGTAATGTACAGCGCTGAGCGAACTGTTGGCGCTATATAAGTACTGTATAATAATAATATATCTAGACTTTCTGCCCTCTGGAATGAGATGTCATACTCTCCAGTCCCTACTGGGGCTATGAAGGCAAAAATCTCCTGGGCTTTGAAACCCATCTCCATGATTCAATTGACCACCTCCATTCTTATCGTGGGGGGGGGGGGCTCTTTCCCTCACACCGCAGTTGAACCACGTTTCTCCTCTGCACCCCTGACCCTCCAACACCCGTCTCAGACGGAGCCGCCACACTACATCCCCCTTTCAGGGCAGCAAACTAATTAAGGACCCTGCCGGCACACCTCCTCCACAGGACCCTGCATGCAGACTTCTGCATTTACTGAGACAACACACTGCCCATTCACATTATCATCAATATCAGTCACTTTACTCACAGTCCTAACATGCAGATCTCCTTGCGGCTTTGCCGCTACTTCCTCCGCCTGCTCTTTGGAAATCAGAGAGCTGGAGATCCTCTCCAACCGCACATATACCACCTTCTCCTTCAGTCTCGGCTTTACCGGTTTTGGGCTGAGATAGTTTTATTTTTGGGGGGGTGGTGAGGTCGGGGGGGCAGGTTTCAAGCTTGGCTGAGATAGTTTTTTGGGGGGATTGGGGGAGCGGGGCAGGGGGAACAGGTTTTGAGGTCGGCTGAATTCGTTTTTTTTTTTGGGGTGGGGGGTGTGGGGCGGGGGTGGTGAGGTCGAGGGGGGCGGGTTTCGAGGTCAGCTGAGATAGATTTTGGGGGGAGGGGCGGGGGTGGTGAAGTCAGGGGGGCGGGTTTCGAGGTCGGCTGTGATAGTTTTTTTGGGGGGTGGGGAGAGGGGTTTCAAGGTTGGCTGAGAAAGTTTTATTTTGGGGTGGGGGTGGTGATATCAGAGGGGTGGGTTTTGAGGTTGGCTGATATAGTTTTTTGGGGGATGGGGGGGATGGGGCGAGTTTTAAGGTCGGCTGAGATACTTTTATTATTGGGGAGGTTGAGGTCGGGGTTAAGGTTTCGAGGTCGGCTGAGATAGGTTTTGTTTTGGGGTGGGGGTGGTGAGGTCAGCGAGGCGGGTTTCAAGGTCAGCTGAGATAGGTTTTTTTGGGTGGGGGGGAGTGGGGCGGGGGTGGTGAGGTTGAGAAAGTGGGTTTTGAGGTTGGCTGAGATAGTTATTTTTTGGGGAGGGGGAATTGAGGCAGGGGTGGTGAGGTTTTGATGTCGGCTGAGATAGATTTTTTTTGGGGGGAGGGGGTGTGGTGCGGATTTCGAGGTCTGCTGAGATAGTATTTGGGGTGGGGGGGTTGTGCCGGGGTGGTTAGGTCGGGGGGGGGGGGCAAGTTTCAGTGTCGGCTCAGATAGGTTTTTTTTTGGAGAGGAGGTGTGGGTGGTGAGGTCGGGGGGGGCAGTTTAGAGGTCGGTTGAAATAGTTTTTTTTTGGGGTGGGGGTAGTGAGATGGAAGTGGTGAGGTCAGGGGGGCAGATTTCTTGGTCGGCTGAGATAGCTTTTTTTTTGTAGTGGTGAGGCGGGAAGGCAGGTTTTGAGGTTGGCTGAGATAGTTTTTCTCTGAGGTTGGGGGAGTGGTGAGGCCGGGGGGCGGGTTTGGAGGTCAGCTGAGATAGTTTTTTTAGTGGGGGGGGGGAAGGTTTTTGAGGTCAGCTGAGATAGGTATTTTTTTTGAGAGGGGTGTGGAGCGGGGGTGGTGAGGTCAAGGGGGGCAGTTTAGAGGTCGGTGAAAATAGTTTTTTTTTGGGGTGGGGGTAGTGGGATGGAGGTGGTGAGGTCAGGGGGGCAGATTTTGTGGTCGGCTGAGATAGCTTTTTTTTTTGTAGTGGTGAGGTTGGGAAGGCAGGTTTTGAGGTCGGCTGAGATAGTTTTTTTCTGAGGTTGGGGGAGTGGTGAGGTCGGGGGGTGGGTTTGGAGGTCAACTGAGATAGTTTTTAAGGGGGGGGGCGGGGGGGTGAGGTCGGGGGGGCAGGTTTCGAGGTCAGCTGAGATAAGTATTTTTTTGGGGTGGGGGTTTTGGCTGGGGTGGTGAGGTCGGGGGGTGTTTTGAGGTTGGGTTTCGAGTTCGGCTGAGATAGTTTTTTTTGGGGGGGTGAGGTTGGCTAATACAGTCTTTTTTGGGATTTGGGGGGGTGATTTTCAAGGTCGGCAGGCCTCCCCCCACCCCTCAAAAAAGCCATCTCCGCCGACCTCAAAACCCGTCCCCCCCGACCTCAAAGCCCCTCCCCCCCAAAAAAAAAACTATATCCGCCAACCTCAAAACTTGCCCCCCTTAATTCACCACCCCCTCCAGAAGGTTTTAGCGACGTGGATGAGTCTGGCTAGGGTTTTAACTAATATCTTCCAGCAAGAAAATCTCTCAAAGCAATGTGAATGAAGTGCTTCAGAAACTTTGGTACTGAAACTTGTAATTTCCGATCTGATTTCAGGGTCAGCTTCGGGCTCTATGAGCGGATAAACATTAGCAGTGTCTATATCCTCACAGTGTGGCTGGTACAGAAAGGATGGGCCTGAGAACCATATAGAGTTCTGCAGGCATGCTGCTTGAGTAGGTCTAGTGGCAAAATCTGCAGGGATTTGCTCTGTAGATACATAGAACCACTGATCTGGGTGTGTAGATTGCCGGATTCTATTCACTCTGTTGGAGACATACAGATAGAATCTCCTTGTGGTGTTGCAAATGTACCCTAGGACAGTCTTGCTATCAGTGATGAATTTCACAGCCAGTGTCTAGTTCATAAATGATTAGCTCAGACATTTTGACTGCAAGTACAGCAGCACACAACTAATGAGGAATCGTGTGAGCTGATTTAGGGCTTAATTTGGACTTTCCTATAACAAATCCAACATGGCACACATTTTCTGCATCAATTACTTTCAAGTAAGCCCCTGCACCCATCGCTATGGTGGATGCGTCTGAGAAAATGCACAGTTCTTTCCTGCGAGCTGTTGATAGAGATATGGGAACATAGCCTCTGTCTATCTTTAGGTGCTCTAACGCTTGCAAGGATTCTGTCCATTGAACCCACTCACATAGTCTCCCTTCTGGAAGCAATGCATCCCATTCACTTTTCCCAGATGACAGTTCCCGAACTAAGGCCTTACCTTTTATTGTCACAGGTGACACAAACCCTAGGGGATCATATAGGCTATTTACGGTGGACAGAAATCCTCTACGTGTAAAGGGCTTTTCCTCTGAAGAAACTCGGAAAACAAAACTATCTGTTTCTAGATCCCAACTCAGGCCTAGGCTTTTCTGCAGAGGAAGAGTGTCTGTACCTAGGCAAAGATCTTTAAGGTCCTTAGCTCTGTCTGCTACAGGGAAGGCTTCCATTACTCTTTGGCTGTTGGAAGCGATTTTATGAAGATGCAGATTGGATTCTGCCAGCATTTGCTTTGCTTTACTGAGGATGGAAATTGCATCTTCAGGCGTGCTAGCAGAAGGGAGTCCATCATCCACATAGAAATGCCTCAATACAAAGTGTTTGGCTTCTTGTCCATAGAACTCCGCATTTTTCTGGGCAGCCTTTTGCATGCAGTATATAGCGACAGCAGGAGAGGGTCAGTTGCCAAATACGTGCACTTTCATTCTGTACTCGACTATTTCCTTGTCTATGTCATTGTCTTCATACCAGAGAAAACGTAGAAAGTCTCTATTGTCTTCTCTGACAAGAAAGCAATAAAACATTTGTTGCACATCTGCTGTGAAAGCAATGGGTTCTTTTCTGAAGCGCATAAGGACACCTAGCAAAGTATTGTTTATGTCAGGGCTACTTAACAGTACGTCGTTTAAAGAGACTCCTTCATACTCTGCGCTGGAATCAAAAACTATTCTGACTTGGTTAGGTTTGTGTGGATGGTAAACACCAAACATGGGTAGATACCAGTGTTCCCTATCTGTCTCAATAGGTCCTGCAACTTCAGCGTGATCATTATCCAGCATCCTTTTAATGAATTCAGTGAAATCTCTTTTCGCTTCTGGCTTTCTCTGTAGTGTTTTGCTGAGTGAATGCAAACGCTTCATGGCTTGCTCCCTGTTACAAGGCAAAACACGTCTGGGTGTGCGAAAGGGTAGAGGGGCCACCCAACTGTGATTGTCATCTTGGTAGGCCTCTCTATCCATAATCTGTAAGAAGGTCTGATCCTCTATAGAGAGGGCCTGTTTATTATCATCTTTAGTTTTCTGGAACACTGTAATCCCTAGATTGTCTGTTTCAATGTCGGAATTGACTTCATCTTTGCCATATAGTGTAGAAGAGTCCCAGTGTTGTGTTGACCTGCCAAAGCTTTCCTTGACAACGAAGCTGTTGTGACAGGGACTGAGAAGAGATGTGCGTCCATTTGTTAACACAGATGTCTTCAAAATACTAATGTTGTCAGGTTGGTGCACTGTCCCCAGGCAAACTTCTCCTACAATGACCCACCCCAGGTCCAGTCTCTGTGCATAGGGGGCATTGTAAGGTCCATTGATTTGCTGGCGCACCTTGAGTACCTGAAGGATGTCTCTTCCAAGAAGTAGAAGGATAGAAACATCTGGCTAAACAGCTGGGATAAGGTGAGCAATTGAGCAGAGGTGAGGGTGATGATAGGCTACTTCTGGAGAGGAAATCTCTGTTTGGTCATCAGGTATCATGCCACACTCTATTAGGGTAGGAATTGAGAACTGCACTTTCTTATTTAAGGATTTAATGGTAAAGGCAGTAGCTCTTCTCCCTGCGGTTTCAATTGTCCCTGCACATGTCCTCATGGTGTATGGAACTGCACTTGCCTTAAGGTTAAATGTATCAAAGAAGTCGGACTTTGCAAGGAATCTGTTGCTTTGTTCATCCAGCACTGCATACATTTTCACTGCCCTTTCTCTCTTGCCAGTGGGATATACAGTCACTAAACAGATTTTAGAGCTTGATCATGCACTCTTGCCTTGTCCACATACTTCAGTGCAATTCGACATCACTGAAGAGAGTGGGGTCTCTTGTTGCTCCCTGCCCTGATCTTTCATGGGTTGTAGTCTCTAGTGGTGCAGGAGCAGGGCCAGGGTGCAAAGCTGCAATATGTCTCTCACTGCCACATTCTGTACATTCCACTGATATTTTACAGTCTTTGGCAATGTGGTAAGTAGATCCGCAGCACTTACAACATATGCCGTTTTGTTTAAGGAAGGACATCCGCTCTGCAATAGGTTTGCTTCTAAAGCCTTTGCATTTCTTTAGTGGATGTGGTTTTTTTGTGTATTGGACAATGTCTATCTGGGTTTTCTATTGTATGTACCTTATGGGTCTGTGACTTCTGAAGGTACAACTGTTTTGTGTGTGGATACAGAGGTCTTACCGTGAGCTCTGTGAGGTCTTTGCAATTGATTGCCGCTGGTGGTGAAGGCAAAACTGGGATCACTTCGGATTTTCGCTTGCTGTTGGACAAACCTAGAGAACACAGAGAAAGGGGGAAAAGCGATTCCATAATCTTCTTTGAATTTACCTCCCACAGACATCCATCTGTCTTGCAGATTTGAAGGTAGTTTCTCTACTATGGGATTAGTGCCTCTGGCCGTATCGAGATATGAAAGCCCTGGCAAGTAGCCATCCTCTTTGGCATATTCTATATCTAGCAGAAGATCACTCAGTTCTTGTAGTCACACATTGTCTCTGTAGCCCACCTTAGGAAAGACTTCAAGTTTTTTCAACAGTGCTCCTTCAATTACCTCTGGGGATCCATACGTTTCTTCTAGTCTTTTCCAGGTCATGTTGAGTCCTGCTGCAGGGTTGAACAGGTTTGCTCTTCTCATCCTCTTTGCATGCTCTGCTGACTCGGTACCAAGCCATTTTAACATTAAATCAAGCATTTCTGCTGGTGATAACTTCACACCTCTAGTGGCATTCAGAAATGAAGCTTTCCATGCCCAGTAGTTTTCAGGACAGTCATCAAACTGAAGAAAGCCTGAGCTGACCATTTCTTTGCGGATGAGATATTTGGAGACATCCACTGCACATTGTTGTTCGCACATGTAATCTTTAGGTTGAGGTGGTGGGAACACTTGTTTTTTGTTCCTAGGGGATTCTGGTGCTTCATTTTTGGTTTGCTGGCGGCCACTGACCTCTTGTGGTAGATTGAGCCTGCCCAGGGGGTCTGTAGATCTTGGTCTGAATTACTTTGCTTCAGGTTTAAGAGACTGTTCCTTTGTATGTACATCAGTAAGGTCCTGGACGTACTCATTTGTATGATCTGCAGAGGATAGAGGTTTTCCGGAACCTTTGGGTCTTTATATGCTTTTGCACTTCCTGACCGGCTTGTTCCCATGTAGGCAGCGGCCTCTGCTTCAGCAACTGCAGTCTGTCACTGCAGGATAAGCAATTTTGATTCTAATTCTGCCTCTTCCTGTGCTATGACAGCTTTCTTAGCTGCCATCTCCTGCATCATTATGGCTTTCTTAGCTGCTATCTCCTGCATCGTCATGGCTTCTTTTTCTGCTGTCTCCTGCATCATCATGGCTTCTTTTTCTGCTGTCTCCTGCATCATCATGGCTTTCTTAGCTGCCATCTCATGCATCATCATGGCTTCTTTTTCTGCGTACTGTAGCTGGATATGGGCAGCTTCTGCCTTGGCATGAGCTCTAACTGCTAAGGAACTTGCTGAGGATATCTTGCTAGATCGTGAAGTTCTGGACACATGTGACTGTACATCGTCTGGCTGGGCGCTGGGGATGTTATCCCTACCTCGCTGTGATGGCGGTAGTGTGTCATCAGCCTGGTACTTTGTTCTTTATCTTAGACTCATGCTGCAGTAATGGCGTCTCCGTTTATTCCAGAACGCCACGTAGGTGTCCTTTTACTGTTCTGCTTCGCGTTATTGAACTGTTGTATAACACTAGTCAGACAGTCTAACAATAATTCAGAAGTCAAGAAACGTGAGACATCAGATCTGTATGTATTCTTTGTTCTGAATAACTTTGTAAAACTATAACATAAGCACAAACAAAACATATGTGTCAGTACATTAAACATTGTACAACAGCTTCATCCCATCAGTGAGTGTACTCATGGACAATTCCACCATAAGTCCAGGAATAGCTTGTATGCTACTTGCTAGAACTAGAAGTAGTCACAAAATGGAGGACAGGAACTTCCAGGTTGAAGGTTACTGCCAGGTTAAAGGTTACTGAATGTGAAAATTACCACTTCCTATAAATCCTGATATAACTAGGCATAATAAATCTAACCACTAGATGGCAGCAACATCACATAACATTACAGTATATTACATACCGTACATTATTTTCAACAATATGGGCAGAACATTATCTAAAAATGCAGTGCTCAAATATAGCAACAGCTCATATATCCTCGTGAGATGTAAAAACATATATAATACACATGTAAATCACATAAAATTTCATATATGTAAACGCATGTATAGTCAGCTGATTATGTTCAGTCCAAAATGGAGAACAAATAGAAGTAACAATAGTAAAACGCTAAGGAGTGTCATATAAGAGTGTAGTTTGCGTCTATGTATGGCGCAAGTGGTGTGTAGGTGACAGTAATATCTCCAAACAGGTGAAAAATCTGTGCGTGTAGTGCTTGTGGGAATGAGAGTAAATTGCACTAACCAGATAGGGCAATATACAGCACTTTTGAGTAATCAAGACCACTCCTGGTCATCATCATCCTGGAGTAACCCCGGGGATCGTCTGGTAATATGTCTGCACCACCGCCTCTCCTCCACTGTCACTCTCTGGATAACAGGAAAAATTCCACTCCAAGCATATGCACCCAATAACAAGCACCTAAGGAATCCATCTTAAATGCTCAAAATAAAGGAGCCCAAAAAGAAAGTGCTATATAGTGCAGTAAGTTTATTAAATCAATAGTAAAACCATGTATTTGAACATAAAGCACTCACATCTGGAAAGTAGGAATGCAGCTTGGGAATACAGGAATGTACAGAACAATATCCAAGATGGCCACCGGCCTCCCTCGTGGCTCAGGCAGTCTGACGTCACTGGCTTGGCTCCTCCCTAATGCATTTCGTGCACTTGCACGTTTTCAAAGGGACCTTGCCATTGCCAGTGTAATGGTATTTATACAAGTCCGCCGCATGCACAGAACCGCGGCAAGACGCCATATTGGTTTCTGCGCATGCACGGTACACATCATGGCAGCCATTGTATGGAAGCCGTATACAATATAGTAAGCAGAGTAGAAGGGGAGCAGGCAAATCGCTACATCGTGGACAGAGAGCGGTACACTCACTGCTGCTTCTCTGACAGACAAACTGAGAGGACAAACCAGACCCTTGAACAATACTTATGATGTTTCTCATCTTATTTACAGGATGACTGGGTGTCTCCCCTTCCATTAGCTGAATTTGCATACAACAATTCCATCCACTCTGCTACCAGTCCCCTTTTTACTCCAACTATGGATATCATCCTTCCTTCCTCCTTGATACCGGTGGAACCCCCATCTGTCCGGCAGTACAAGAAAGGTTGGATTTCCTCAGTAGGAACGGCCAAATGCTACAAAAAACTATTTTAGAGGCTCAAGCAAGTAACCAAAATTTTTTTGACAGAAAAAGGAGGGGGAATCTAAATCTGAAACCAGGAAATGAGGTCTGGTTATCTACTACAAATCTGAAATTGAGCTGTCCTTCAAAGAAGCTTAGCCCGAGGTACCTGGGACCATTTACAATTAAGACAAGGATTAACCCTGTGGCTTTTGAATTAATGCTACCAAAGAATATGAAGATTCATCCGGTATTCCATGTCTCCCTATTAAAACCAACAATACCAAGTTTATTTCCAGACCGAGATCCGGAGACTCCTGCTCCACTGCTGGTCGAAGGTAATGAAGAATATGAGGTGGAGACTATCCTGGATTGTAGAAAGAGGGGTGGTCAGACCCAGTTCCTCATCAAATGGAAAGGCTACGGTCCAGAGGATAATTCCTGGGAACCATCCGCTAATGTCCATGCTCCACGGTTAGTGCAAGCTTACCTTCATCTTCATCCTGAAAAACAAGCTTTAGTAGGTATCCAGAGGCTACTGCTAAGGGGGGGGGGGGGGGGGCAATGTAAGGGAATTCCTGTGAGATGGCTGGCGAATAGACGTGCGAATGCGCACAGAAATGTGCGATCACGCACACTCACGCGCATGTGCACACGCACGGCGAAGATTGGCGCCAGACAGACTATTATTTAAAGGTGCCTCTGCCTGTGCTGAGTGCTGACTGGTCTTCACCTGTTACCCATTTCCTGCTCGTTCCTGTGTGATTTCCTTGTTGCTGACCAAGCTTGTTCCAGAACTGACTCTTGATTACTCTCCTGCTTGATACTTGTTCCAGACCTCAGCTCTGCTCCTGTCTTTGGCTTGCTTATGATTTTATACCTCGCTGTCCACCTGCTGATGACCCCGGCTATTCCTATGACATTGCTCCTGTCTCCCATCCCAGCTTCCTGCCTTGCTCTGGTGCACGCCTGGCGATCTACCATACCAGCTCTGCATATCGCTACTGTTCCTGAATCAGTGATCCATCAGTCTTTTAAGGACTCCAGCTGGAAGTGCTGCAAACAACATCTGCTGGCACTCTTGTCCCCCTGGTCCCTAGACACCCTCTTTTCCACTTCCAGTGGGTAAGGGCTAGTGACACAAGTGAGGCCGAACTCGTTATTTCAGTCTTCAGTCAGGTATGTGACACCACCCACTGCCCTACTGACACCATCCTACACATACTACCCTCCGCCATGCACTCCTCTCCCTGTACATACTACCCACTGTCATACACTCCACACTGTATATTCACTATTTAACATTAACTCATTCTGCACATATGTCATCTCAGACACTATTTAACCACACCCCTTTTAAATCATGCTCAATTTTTAGCAAAATTTAAACCAAACCCCATCCACTCCGACCCCCTTCTCTCTCATCCCTTCCTCTCTATCTCACTCCTCCTCCTCCCTTTCACCCTCTCACTCCCCTCTCTCTTTCACTTCCCCCACATGGCAGCCATCTTTAAACCTGGAAGTGGCCAGTGGCTTCTACGGAAAGAAGCTGGGAACATTCATACAGTCTTTGCTGCAGTAAATATTTAAATGCCCCTTCTATGCAGCTGAGCATGTATGTAGGGTGTTGTGTGGGTGTGGCTTGAGTGTAGGCGGGAACACAGGGGGGCCCATTATCTCTTACTGCCCGGGGGCCCCATGAGTTGTCAGTCTGCCCCTGATACTACCCACCACTATAGAGTCCACACTCCTCTCCCTGTACATACTACCCACCGCCATACACTGAGCACTCCTCTCCCTGTACATACTACCCACCGCCATACACTCCGAACTCCTCTCCCTGTACATACTACCCACCACCGTACACTCCTCTCCCTGTACATACTACCCACCGCCATACACTCCGCACTCCTCTCCCTGTACATACTACCCACCCCCATATGCTCCACACTCCTCTCCCTGTAAATACTACCCATCGCCATACACTCCTCTCCCTGTACATACTACCCACCGCCATACACTGAGCACTCCTCTCCCTGTACATACTACCCACCGCCATACACTCCGAACTCCTCCCCCTGTACATACTACCCACCATCATACACTCCGCTCCTTGTACATACTACCCACCACCGTACACTCCGCTCCCCGCTCCTTGTACATACTACCCACCACCGTACACTCCGCTCCCTGTACATACTACCCACCGCCATACACTCCGCTCCCTGTACATACTACCCACCGCCATACACTCCGCACCCCTCTCCCTGTACATACTACCCACCGCCATACACTCCGCACCCCTCTCCCTGTACATACTACCCACCGCCATACACTCCGCACCCCTCTCCCTGTACATACTACCCACCCCCATATGCTCCACACTCCTCTCCCTGTAAATACTACCCACCGCCATACGCTCCACACTCCTCTCCCTGTAAATACTACCCATTGCCATACACTCCACATTGTACATTCCCTATTTAACATTGCCACATTCTGCACTATGCAAGTAATCTCAGACACTATTTAACCACACCCCTTTTAAGCCATTCCCAATTTTTAACACAATTTAAACCACACCCACTTTTAATGCACCACGTATTTTGTTTATTACTGCCTAGGGCCCACTTTTGATTTTGCACAGGGGCCCACTGATTTCATGATACAAAGATAGAGTAGAGTAGGGACTGACCAGAGAGGGATTACATTGACGCAGTTGGCCAGTTTAAGCATGTATTGCAATTCATGTGAACTAAAAATCCCTCTTTTTATGCAAAGTTTGCTAGAAAGGGTGTTGAAAGCAGTGTGCAGAGGGGTCTTACTCAGTTTTTATTTTACAAAGACATTCTTTTGAAACCATCAAAAGTATTGTACCCTGATCTATAGAGAAATTCTGTTGATAGAAGTTCTGTTGATATTACAGTATCTAAATCTATTATGAACTTTCTGAAGATCCAAGGAATTGGATTATGTAATAAAACATCTCTTTCCACAAACCTTCACATCTCCCATTCTGCTCTTTGTCAATTAACAGTTGCCTATGTGCCTGGCTTTTTCTCAGCGGGAATGCAGGGGAACGTAGTTCTGGTACGTCCATCACAGAACAGGGTAGAGGGGTGTGCTGGAGGGTCTATTGATTTTTGTTGCTGGGAGATCTTTAGTCACTGAGGGGGATCATTTGTTGCTGTGGAGGTCTATTGTTGCTAGTGAGGGATCTATTTTTGCCAAGGGGATCTTATGTAATGGGGTCAATTGTTGCTGGGAGGGACCTACTGTCCTACTGTTGAGGGAGGGGTCTGATGTTGCTGGCTTCTGGAGGATCTATTGATGCTGGCTTCAGGGAGATCTACTGTATTATTACATTTATTGTTATTGGAGGGGGTATTTTGTTGCTGGGGGTCTATTGTTGCAGGACACCTATTGTTCCTGGGTGGATCTATTGTTGTAGGGAATATATTGTTCCTGGGTGGATCTATTGTGGCAGAGAACATATTGTTCCTGGGTGGATCTATTGTTGCAGGTAATCTATTGTTCCTGGGTGGATCTATTGTTGCAGGGAATCAATTTCTCCTCTGTGGATCTATTGTTGCAGGGAATCTATTGTTCCTGGGTGGATTTATTGCTGCTGGAAACTTATTGTTCCTGGGTGAATCTATCGTTGCAGGTAACCTATTGTTCCTGGGTGGATCTATTGTTGCAGGGAACCTATTGTTTCTGGGTGGATCTATTGTTGCAGGAAACCTATTGTTCTTGGGTGGATCTATTGTTTCGGGGGATCTACTGTTGCAGGGAACCTATTGTTCCTGGATGGCTCTATTACTGCAGGAAACCTATTGTTCTTGGGTAGATCTATTGTTCCAGGGGATCTATTGTTGCAGGAAATCGATTGCTTCTGGGTAGATCTATTGTTGCAGGGAATCTATTGTTCCTGGGTGGATCTACTGTTGCAGGGAACCTATTGTTCCTGAGTGGATCTATTGTTGCAGGGAATCTATTGTTCCTGGGTAGATCTATTGTTGAAGGGAATGTATTGTTTCTGGGTGGATTTATTGTTGCTGGAAACCTATTGTTCCTGGGTGGATCTATTGTTTCAGGGGATCTGTTGTTGTAGGGAATCTACTGTTGCAGGAAACGTATTGTTCTTGGGTGGATCTATTGTTGCAGGGGATCTATTGTTTATGGCTGGATCTATTGTTGCAGGGAATACATTGTTCTTGGGTGGATCTATTGTTGAAAGGAATGGATTGTTCCTGGGTGGATCTATTGTTGCAGGGAACCGATTGTTCCTGGGTGGATCTATTGTTGCATGGAATTTATTGTTCCTGGGTGGATCTATTGGTGAAGGGAATTTATTGTTTCTGGGTGGATCTATTGTTGCAGGTAATCAATTGCTCCTCTGTGGATCTATTGTTGCTGGAAACCTATTGTTCCTGGGTGGATCTATTGTTGCAGGGATTTTATTGCTCCTGGGTGGATCTATTGTTGCAGGAAACCTATTGTTTCTGGGTGGATCTATTGTTGCAGGGAACCTAGTGTTCCTGTGTGGATCAATTGTTGCTGAAAACCTATTGTTACTGGATCTATTGTTGCAGGAAACTATTGTTCTTTGGTGGATCTATTGTTTCAGGGGATCGATTGTTGCAGGGAATCTATTGTTGCAGGAAATCTATTGTTCCTGGATGGATCTATTGTTGCAGGAAATCTATTGTTCCTGGATGGATCTATTGTTGCAGGAAATCTATTGTTCCTGGATCAATCTATTATTGCAGGAAACTTATTATTCTTGGGTGGATCTGTTGTTGCAGGGAAGCTATTGTTCCTGGGTGGATCTATTGTTACTGAGTGTATCTATTTTTGCAGGAAACCTTTTGTTCCTGAGTGTATCTATTGTTGCAGGAAACCTATTGTTTCTGGGTGGATCTATTGTTGCAGGGAATGTATTGTTCCTGGGTGGATCTATTGTTGCAGGAAACCTATTGTTTCTGGGTGGATCTATTGTTGCAGGGAATCTATTGTTCCTGGGTGGATTTATTGTTGCAGGGGATCTGTTAATGCTGGCTGCAGAGGATCGAGCTCGGAGGTGGAAAGGAGACAGAGAAAAGGGGTGACTCAGAATTTTTTTTATTACCTACCTATTCTCTGAGTAAAACCCCCCGTCTGTGTGATTGCATCAACGCTGGGGTATATTGGGCTGTTAGGATAAGTTGTGCCATGTCTTCATCATTACAGATAGGAATGAGCTAAGGTGTGTTCGGAGTGTGAACCCACCTCAGCGAGCTTGCCAGGAAGATGTGTCTGTACTGTGCCAATGATAAGTAACCAAGGCATTCCTTACCCCACAACTGTGCCTAGAGATGTCAGTTGTATAAAGGCAGCTGCAGGGCAGGGAATGTCCCGGCCATAGCAGCAACTTCCTAGTGGGCTCGCTTGGATGGGTTCGGACTGAGATCCAAACATGACTGAGCTCATCAGTGATTACAGAATAAATCCAGTTGAATGTGACTAACTACTACTAGATACACCTGACTTGGAGAAATGGATAGCAGTTTGAAGCTGAAAGTGTGCTTTTCATTATTTAAGTAAGCTTTTTCTGCCATCTTGTGGTGTTATTTAGGTACTACAAACCAAAGAAAATGAAGCTGCTGGAGCAATACAATATGGATCTCTATTACAACATAATGACTTCTATCACCACATAAAAACAGCTATTTTACAGTTACAGCGGGGTGAGAGAGGGAAATCATTATTGGGCTATCCAAGTTCCATGCTAAAAAAAATAGCTGTCACTACATTTAAAGATTAAGTGCAGTTTCTAAGAATTAAAGTGTTAATAAACCCCGGAAACCTGCATTCACTATATCTGGTCTCCCCAGACCCTGAATTCACTATATCTGGTCTCCCCAGACCCTGCATTCACTATATCTGGTCTCCCCAGACCCTGCATTCACTATATTTGGTCTCCACGGACCCTGCATTCACTATATTTGGTCTCCACGGACCCTGAATTCACTATATCTGGTCTCCCACAGTACACAAAACATGGAAATACAATTATTTTAGTAAATAAAAACTGATAAATACCTTTTCTTATCAGCAGTATATAGTAGTCTTGTGGCTTCTATCAGTGTCCAGCCCAGCACTAGCTAGAGCTTGTAAGAGGAGTTTTCTTTCTGCTCTAGGTAGATGGAAATCCCCTGACATATGTCTGGACAGTGCCAGTTGACCCTGTGCTGATTACATGCACTCTCTCAAAGAAAAGAAAAAAAAAAGCTTTTCTAGCAACACACGAAACTGAGCATGTGCATGCCTACGGTTCAGTCTGGAGATAACTGCTGGTCGCTTGAAAAAGGGGAGGAACAGAGAAGAAAGGATCAAACAGCCTTCTTACACATTGCAGAGGATTAACCCCTTAGTTTCCACAGTGAGTATAACAAGCATGCTTTACTGCATATACAGACTGATTTTACTGTTGTGGGTTTAGTAACACTTTAAACCTGGGTTCACACTGATGCGATGTGGAATTTGCAGTGTTTTCTGTGTGAATTCCACACCGCATCACAATCGCACCCCGTTCATGCGAACCACAGCAGGTGTGTATCTTAAGTTAACAACACCCCAAAATCGGTACGCAAAACGGGGTGTGATGTGCAGAATTGCATCGCATAGGTGTGAATACCCATGCAATCCGATTCTAGTGCAGACCAAAAAAGGGTACTGCACCTTTTTGGTGCAGATGTGGTGCGATTTGAGCCATACAAATATGTATGGCTCCAATCGCACCGCACACAATTAGCATGTGATTTGCACAGGAATGCGGTGCGGTTCCTGTGTGAATCACATGCGATATACCGCACTGCATATGTGTGAACCCAGCCTAAAGGATAAGTTCACCTTTTGGACAAAAATAATAAGTGCACATTTTTTTTGCAGGTAAAAAAACAAAATGTGCATTTTACAGTTACAGTGGGGGAAGATAGGGAAATCATTATTGGGCTATCCAACTTCCATGTTAAAAAAAATAGCTGGCACTACATTTAAAGATTAAGCGCAGTTTCTAAGAGTTAAAGGATAAGTTCACCTTTTGGACAAAAATAATAAATGTACAATCTTTTGCAGATAAAAAAATGTCCATTAAATAAACACCAGACTGCAAACGTACCTCATCCCTACTATATCATATAGAAAAAAAAAACTAAAAACTCATGGGACTTTACTGGTACAAAAAACAGACAACCTCATGTTACTATATAAAACATGTTTATTGATACCCAGCTTCCAAACACTTTGTATAAAAACAATACTTGGCTGGTAAGCCCAAATAATCACAGCATTATGTATTGTGGCATCTATGTCAACAAATGCTTGCAAGATTTTTGTAAAATTATAATTGTATGACTAATGTTGTGTGTATATATATATATATATATATATATATATATATATATATATATGTAGACTTATCTGCCTCCAATTTTTGCAGTCCTGATGAAGCTAATAAGCAAAACGCGTCGACTTGTGGAGGACATAGATGCCACAATACATGATGCTGTGATTATTTGGGTTTACCAGCCAAGTATTGTATTTATACAAAGTGTTTGGAAGATGTGTTTCAATAAACATGTTTTATATAGTAACATGAGGTTGTCCATTTTTTGTACCAGGAAAGGCCTATCAGTTTTTAGGGGTTTTTTAATATTATTTTTGTCCAAAGGAGCCTGGAAAGCATTGCGCCAGCGATCAGCAGATCACTGATGCCATGCAGGTCTCCTGCTGACCTGTCAGTATATCTGCTTGCCATACGGGTTGTACGAGATGAACGAGCAAGCAGATATACTGACAGGAAGCTTCAATGAACTACCACGGTGCTGTGGTAGTTATTTAAAAACTACAAGCCACCAGCAGCCAAGGCTGTCAGGACCAGGGGCAGACTAACAACTCATGGGGCCCCTGGGCATTAGGGGATCATGGGGCCCCTGTGTCCTTGCCCAAACTCAAAAAAGCCTATGAAAAAGGTACCAGGGGCATCTCATGGGGCCCCCTACTGACCCGGGGCTCTCAGGCAGTGTCCGAGTTTCCAATTAGTCAGTCCGCCCCTGGTCAGGACTTGCAGGTCATTCATTCACGGAAATCTGTGAATGAGTGACCCGGTCATGTGGGCCCCGCATGGCCATGCTGTTTTCAAGATCTGTCAGCGGGGGGGGGGGGGGGGCGTGGCTGAAGCTATGGGAACATGTTACATGTTCCCATGGGCAGCACAGTGGCTAAATGGTTAGCACGTCTGCCTGCCAGTACTAGCGTCATTGGTTCGAATCCCAACCATGGCACCACCTGCCTGGAATTTGCATGGTCTTCCTGTGCCTGCGTGGGTTTCCTCCGGGTACTCTGGTTTCCTTCCACACTCCAAAGAAATGCTGGTAGGTTAATTGGATCCTGTCTAAATTGGCACTAGTATGTTTATTCTTTCTTAGATACAAATAATATAACTGAATACTAACATTTATAGGTAAAGTTGATCCAGGGAATATCCGATTGCCTGTCGAGGGATCAGGAAGGATTTTTTTCCCTGCAGAAGCAAATTGCATCATGCTTTGTTGGGTTTATTTGCCTTCCTCTGGATCAACTATGAGTGTAGAATTATAACTTTTTTTTGGTTCAACTGGATAGACTTTTGTCTTTTTTTCAGCCAGACTAACTATGTATCTATACAGTTGTGCTCAAAAGTTTGCATACCCTGGCAGAAATTGTGAAATTTTAGCATTGATATTGAAAATATGACATCTTTTTATGTCCTTTTACATCTTTAGAAAGTTCCATTACCTTGTTACGCAGAACTTTTGACAGTTCTTTTCTGATCCTCATGGTTCAGTATCTAGCCTAGTCAGTGCTTCAATGTAAGAGCTAACAAACTAATTGTCTATTTATACACTGACACTAATTGCAATTTAAAAAGCCACAGATGTGGGACATTAATCTCTAATTGGCATTTTAACCCATGTGTGTATGTGTCACCTTGTGTGTCTGTACCAAGGCCAAACATTCCAGGGTATGTAAACTTTTCATCAAGGCCATTTGGGTGATTTCTGTTATCATTATGATTTAAAAAGGAGCCAAACAACTATTTCATAATACATGGCTTCATATGATCATCATCCTTCAATAAAAGAGCATGTTTTGGCATGATCAGTCATATTTTCAATATCAATGCCAACATTTCTGCCAGGGTGTGCAAACGTGCGTGTGTGTGTAAGTTAGGGACTTTAGATTGTACCCCCCTTGAGGGTTAGGGACCGATGTTAATGTACAATATATATATGTAAAGTGCTGCCTAAACTGACAGCACTATACAAGTACCTGTAAGAAATAAAATAAAAAAATGGTCCACCCTAAAAATGGGTGGAACATGTTCCCAAAGGTGAACTTATCCTTTAAATATGAAGGTGTGAATGTGAGTTAGGGACTTTAGATTGTACGTCCCTTGAGGGTTAGGGACTGATGTGATTGTACGATATATATATGTAAAGCTCTGCGTAAACTGACAGCGCTATATAAGTACCTGTAATTATAATAATAAAATGTTGCAATCAGAAGTCATTATCTTTCCAATCTTACAGTACTTGTCACCAGTGGAAGCAAAGCAACAATCACAATACATAATGCTGCACCACACTAATTGCTATCACAGAAATCTGACGAAGGCCCCCTCCCCCAAAGAAGCCTGCACAGGGGTAATATGGAGGCTTTCATTGCTCATGGGACTGACCTGGAACAAGTATCCAGAGCAAGAGTTCTGACTTCTGTGCTTGTTTTAGGTCAGTGACTAAGGGCCAATGCCAGGGCCAACACCAGTGCTTTGATCTGTGTTTTAGTACAGCTATGAAATGCAGATCAACGGAAGGACATCTGAAAAACAATCATTTCCACTGTGTCCTATTCACACCATAATGCTTCGTTGACCTTTGTTGCGCTAAAATGCAACAAGTATGCATTTTAGCGCAATGCAACGGATGTAAGCGAATGTCACCACAATGCACAGAATATCCTGTGAATATGCAGTATGCTTTAATGTGCGCTAAAGTGCATGTCAACGGACTTCAAAATGTATATCAACGGAAGTCAGCGCGTGATTAAAATGGATGGAATTGGAAACTTTCCATACATTTTTGCGCAAGCCGGTGTAAATTGGCCCCTAAAGTGTTATTAAACCCCGGACCCTGCATTTGCTATATCGAGTCTCTCACAGTACACAGCACATGGAAGCAATTATTTTAGTAAATATAAACTGCTAAATACCTTTTCTCATCAGCAGTATATAGCAGTCTTGTGACTTCTATCAGTGTCCGGTTGAGCACTAGTTAATCTTGTAGGAGGAGTTTTAATATTCCTCTGACTGTCCTTTAAGGCTGCATGACCCCTGACCCTCTGTCTGGACAGTGCTGATTGGCCCTGTGCCGTTCACATGCACCCTCCCCAGAAAAACATAAAAAAAAAACCTCTCTAGCAGTACACACCAAACTGAGCATGTGCAGAGTGTCTCCTAAGGCTCTGTACTATCAGCAGATGGATTGGGGACAGTAGAAGAAGGGGAGAATCAGAGAAGTTAGGATCAAACAGCCTTTTTACACAATGCAGAGGATTAACCCCTTAGGTTCCACAGTGAGCATAACAAACATGCTTTACTGCATATACAGACTGATTTGACTGTTGTGGGTTTAGGAACACGTTAAGGAGGACTGAAACAGGACAACCAGGTAACTCACATTTCAGTACAATACAGGTTTCCTTTAAAATAACCCGATGCCAGTAGACATTGTTTTACAAGCAGGCATACCCTGGCCCTAGGCTTCTGTGCCCTGCATTGCAGACATTTATAGCTGCTGATACAGTTTCAGTCAAACTAGTGCGACAGCATGGGTTCGGAATGCAAGTGTACAATCCCAACGCGTTGAATAATGGCTGTATGTATAAGTGGGTGCTGCAGCGACCGAAAGCAGGAACTGAACAAGATCAGCAAAGGAGAATGTCACCAGCACACCGAGAATCACCAATATGGGTCCAAAAGCTTTAATGAACGATCACATAGTTACAGCAAGGCAACATTTCGGAGTCTGGCAGGATCCCTTCATCAGGCATGTGACAAATTGTGACAGCAACTGGAAAACTATTTAAGAAAACCATCCACCAATCAGCGTGAAGTAAAAGGAGCCCAGCTCCGCCCCATGACATCATTTTCCATCCCAAAATGATCGATTGGCAGCATATATATCACTGACAGAAGCTAAAAGCTGTTGCCTAGAGATGTGGGGGTGTGTCACCTCATGTCAAATGAGCTACGGTGAGCACACACCTACAGTGGTCCTATTGGTGCAGTTGACAGCGTCATGGCGACACATATCATCTGTGCATGCGCAATGCGAGTTTACTAGTCGTGCATGTGCTCAGTCATTCCTGCACCAGCCACCATTATCATGGAAATCCATGACGTCGGTGCCAGCCAGGACACCTGCTTCTGCCTCGGTCTGCCCGACGCTGACATCATGGGTTTCCATGAATGGCGTCCAGTCCAGTGAATGACTTTGAGCACATGCATGAGTAGTAAACTCGCATTGAGCATGCGCAGATGCCGTGTGTCGCCATGACGCTGTTCAGCCGCTGCACCATTAGGACCACTGTGGGTGTGTGCTCACCATAGCTCATTTCACATTAGGTGACACACCTCAACATCTCTAGGTAACAGTTTTTAGCTTCTGTCAGGGGCATATATGCTGCCGATGGTTGTTTACATAGTACAGCGCTGCTTTCAGCTGACACTTTATTACCGTCTGAGGAGTACTATTATCACGTGTCCACAATGTTTATATCCCCAAGAGTACAATTTATCCACTTGCCATCCTGGGGATTTACCACCCTTAACCGGTGGCCAACCAGCCACAGTACATATACTGCGGCAGGACTGCGCAAAATCACGTATATAAACATTACCCGCCGGGTCCCAGCAATGCAGCTCTGCTCCCTATCAGTTTCCAGCACACTGTTCCTGAGAGTGGTGTTTAGCTCTTGAGATCATTGTGTTCCTGTGAAGTACACACCCCCGCCCCTTAGTAAAACACTCCCTTCCCACAGTTAACCCTTTGATTGCCTAAAAAAAAGTTAACCCCTTCCTCTCCAGTGCCATTAGTACAGTGTCAGTGGGGTTTTTTTTTGCACTGATCACTGTATTGGTGTCACTGGGGATGTCAGTGACCCCAAGTCAGTTCCCCCCCCCCAGTGTCAGAATGTCCGCCGCAGTCCCGCCATAAGTCGCTAATCGCTGCCATCATTAGTATAAAAAAATACAAATTCCAGTATATATACACCGCCATTTGTAAACGTTATAACTTTCACATAAACCAATTAATTTACACATATTGGGATTTTTTTTTAGCAAAGACATGTAGCAGAATACATTTTGGCTGAAATTTATGACAAATTAGATTTTTAATTTTTTTTACTGGACATGTTTTTGTCCGTTAAAGAAACGCAACACAAACCGCTTCAGTTAACTGAATGCCGAACAGCCGCAGTGTTTTGTACTGTGGCAGGGTGGCACCTCTGCGCAGAGCACCGTTTTTTAACGTCGCTCTGCAAAACAGGTAGGGGGCGCACGTGAGGCACGTGCCCGCCCTACCCGTCCTGCCAATCGCGGCAGCAGGTGTCCATCACCAGGTCCCGGTGATTACCGACAATCACTGACAGAGAGCACGGCTGCTCTCTGTCAGTTCAGAGGATGCTGAACCTGAGAGAAGAGTTTATCTTTCCGGATCAGCATGTTTCCGAAGCACACACCCCCCTCCCCCTAGTAAAACAACCCCCTCACACAGTTAACCCTTTCATTACTTTAAAAATGTTAACCCCTTCCTCCCTAGTGCCATTAGTACAGTGTCAGTGGTTTTTCTTGCACTGATCACTGTATTGGTGTTACTGGGTATGTCAGTGACCTCAAGTCAGTTCCCCCCCAGTGACAAAATGTCCGCCGCAGTCCCACCATAAGTTGCTGATCACGGTCATAAATCGCTGATCATCGCCATAAGTCGCTGATCGCTGCCATTATTAGTATAAAAAAAAATCCCAGTATCTTTCCCGCCATTTGTAGACACTATAACTTTCACGTAAACCAATTAATTTACATGTATTGGGATTTTTTTTAGCAAAGACATGTAGCAGAATACATTTTTGCAGAAATATATGACTAAATTTGATTTTTACACTTTTTTTACTGGACATATTTTATAGCAAAAAGTCCAAAATATTGTTTTTTTTTTCAAAATTGTCAGCCTTTTTTTTTATAGCGCAAAAAATTAAAAACGCACAGGCGATCAGATACCACCGAAAGAAAGCTCAATTTGTGGGGAAAAACAGGATGTAAATTAAATTTGGCTGCAATGTTGCATGACCGCGCAATTGTCAGTTAAAGTAACGCAGCGACGTGACACAAACCACTTCTGTAATCGCTTCCTGACCGCCCTATAGCAGAAATACTACTACAGGGCGGCATGGATGCGCAAAATCATATATATATATATATATATATATATATACATGATACGCACTCCCGTGGTTTTCACGCCTCTCCCAGATAGCGTCAGATTGCCTGTCAGTACACCAGTCATCACATTTAACCCCTTGATTGCCAGAAGAACGCTCAAGCACAATAAACCTCCATTGCTAGTATACTGTAGTGTCTGAATGGGTCAATATCTTTGATCAGATCAGCACTATACCAGCGTTCACATTAGTATAGCGTCCCCAAAAACGCAGCGTTAGTGGGATCAGCCCCGGCACCTGCGTTTAGCCCCTACGCTTACCCCTCCCTTCTCCCCCAGCAAGTGCAGTGTCAGTAGGTCATTGTCACTTGATACATTGCACACAAAACCGCAGTGTTTGCAGAATCAGGCCTGATCTCTGTTAGCACTTGCCGATAAATTTTGATGACTCTCATATGCAGCAGAGTGCCAGTACTAGTGAGAGGGCAACAGGCTATACTTATAAGTTTTGGATTTACGAGGGAATAGATAGTCACATGGAGCCCCCGCATGCCCAGACTACATGGGGAGCAGTGGCAAGATAGTTTGGGACTTGGTGTCATCCTTTTTCCATATGGGGTAGCACTTATACGTGGACAATTTTTATTCAAGCGTGCCACTATTTAGACATTTGTACAATCTTTGAACTGGCGCTTGTGACAAAGTGTGACGTAATGTGTGCCCACCATTAGAAGTGGGTGGATGCAGGGCGGTATATTCTAATGGTGGGCATATCACACACTTTTTCTGGCAGAGATTTCTTCTCATTTTTTCATTCAGTCCACAGGCTGCATACAAAAAAAAAAAAGAACATAGTATATATACCCAACAAAGATCAGCGACGTACTGGTACATCACTGGACTTTGAACGGTTATACCAGGATGATGCCTACAGCTGCAGGCATCATCCTGGTATCGTTTTTTTCAGTCAGCGATTGGCTTTCATGTAAAAGCAATCCTAGTGGCTAATTAGCTGCAGGATTGCTTTTACAAACAGCGGGAGATGATGCCCCCTCCCCCACTGCCTTCCACGGCCTTCTCGGGCAGTCTCGTGCCATCAGGGGAACCTGAGAATGCAGCCAGTGTTTCTGCCAGCTGACCATAGAGCTGATTGGAGACCAGAGTGGTGCCAATCATCTCTATAGTCTAAGAATTCGGAAGCTACAAGCATTTCATCACTTCAGTTTTGCAGGATATAAACAGCACCATTTGTAAATAGGGAAAGCATCTGATCACGCCGATTTTGGTTTGATTAGATAATGTAAGGGCAGAGGAGATATCCAGAGTCTGATAGACCCCAGATTTCTCAAAAAAGAATATATGACAATGCCCATTGAAGTTATAGGGGATATTTGCATTCCCTGTTATAGCAATAAAAGTGATAAAAAAAAATAAAAATAAAGGTACAATGTAAAAATAATTAAAAAAAATCAAAATAACTAAAAAAGAAATCACCCCTCCCATGTGCGCACACCTGTGTGCACAAGCCTGGACCCTGTGCAGGTATGTGTCAGAAAAGTGAGTGATGTGTGGCATAAACTTCTAATGCTGGGCATAGAATGCCCCCACCCCCAAAATGACCCCTGTTTGGAACCTAGACACCGCAAACTATTTGCTGAGAGGCATGTTGAATCAATAGAAGAATTTATTTTTTTACCACAAGTTTTTGGAAAATGACAAAAAAAAATATTTTTTTTTTACACAAAATTGTCACTTAAATGATTTACTGCTCAAACATGCCATGGGTATATGTGGAATTACTCCCCAAAATACATTTTGCTACTTCTCCCGAGTATGGGGGTACTACATGTGAGAGACGTTTTGGCAGTCTAGCCAAGTACAGGACCCCAAAATCCAATAAGCACCTTCAGGCTTTAAAGGGCTTTATTTCCTCATTACACTTCCAGACTACCTATCACAGTTCCGGAGGCCCTGAAATGCCAGTATAGCACCTAACCCCCCAAATGACCCCTTTTTGGAAAGTAGACACCCCAAAGAATTTGATAAAAAGCACGGTAAGTATTTTGCAGATCTCATTTGTTGTCACAAGCTTTTGGGAAATGAAGAAAAATTTCCCAATGAAGAAATGAAGAAAAAAAAACAAAAACATATTTTTTCTATTTTTTTTTATATTTCAAAACCTTGTGATAAAAAATGAGATCTGCAAAATACTCACAATGCCTCTTTTTACATTCCTTGGGGTGTCTACTTTCCAGAAAGGGGTCATTTGGGGGGGTTTGGTGCTATCCTGGCATGTCAGCGCCTTCAAAACTGTGATAGGTAGTGAGGAAGTGTAATGAGGAAGTTACGCACCTTCAGGCTTTCAAAGTGGTCATTGGATTTCAGACTCCTGTATGTGGCTAGGCTCCCAAAAAGTCTCACACACGTGGTATCCCCATACTCGGTAGAAGAAGCAGAATGTATTTTGGGGTGTAATTCCACATATACCCATGGCTTGTGTGAGAAATAAATCATTTAAATGACAACTTTGTGTAAAAAAAAAAAAAAAAATGTTTTTGTCATTTTCCAGAAACTTGTGGAAAAAAAATAAATCTTCCATGGACTCAATATGCCTCTCAGCAGATAGCTTAGGGCAGGGGTCCTCAAACTACGGCCACGGGTCACATGCAGCCCGCCGAGGACAGGGGCGTATCTGCCACGAGGCAAGGGACTAGGGTTTGGCAGGTCGGGATAGCTCGGCAGGGCTCGGGCGGGAGGCAGGAGGGCGGGATCAGCAATTCTAGAACAGGGGAAGGTGGGCTCGGCTTATAAACCCGCACCACTCACCTGGCCTCTCTGCAGCCAGCCGGCCATCTATTCTGATCAGTGCATGCAACCGTCATGGCCGGAGGGCAGAGCCTACAGCTTACCATGAAGAGGGGGAGCAAGAGAGGAGACTCCATCGCTGCATGTCGCGTATCACGGCCACGGACCCTAGATAAGTGCAATAGATGATCGATCTCTTCCCTCTCTCTTTCCCCCCTCTCTCCTCTCTCCCTCTCCCCCTCCTCTCTCTCTCCCTCTCTCCCCCTCCTCTCTCTCTCTCTCCCTCTCTCCCCCTCCTTTCCCTCTCTCTCTCTCTCTCCCCCTCCTCTCTCTCTCTCCCTCTCCCTCCCCCCCCTCCTCTCTCTCCCCCCTTCCTCCTCCTCTCCCCCCCCTCCTCTTTCTCTCTCTCCCCCCCTCCTCTTTCTCTCTCCCCCCCTCCTCTCTCTCTCTCTCTCCCTCCCCCCCTCCTCTCTTTCTATACCCCCGCCCTCTCTTTACATTGTACACAGATCTGACCCAACAAGGTGTCCTGCATTTACCGTATATTTCGCTCCATAAGACACACTTGGGGGGAAATGTCTGTGTGTCTTATGGAGCGGCCGGCCCAGTATTCTGGCTGCCGTTGTATGTCCGCAGTCTCTGGTCATCTCCTGTATTGTGTCCGCATTTGTTCATAGTTTTTTTTTTTAAACTATAGTCCGGCCCTCCAACGGTCTGAGGGACAGTGAACTGGCCCCCTGTTTAAAAAGTTTGAGGACCCCTGATCTATACCATAGTTTGTAGATGCTATAACTTTCACACAAAGCAATCAATATACACTTACTGGGATTTTTTTAACCAAAAACATGTAGCAGAATACATTTTGGCCTAAATTTATGACAAAATGTTTTTATTTTTTTATTTTTTTTATGACCGAAATGAGAAAATAATGTTTTTTTTCAAAAATGTCGACAGTAGTACAGTGTCACCATGGTGACACTACTGCTAGGGTGACAGTATGTAAAAAAACACAAATAATAATATAAAAAAAAATATAAAAATGTAAAAAAAAAAAATGTTTAAAAATTATAATTTTTGGTTATAAATTAATTTGGGTTATTTTTTTTTTTTTACTAAAAAGATAATGGAATAAATTTTGGCCAAGATTTATAATGAAATATTATTTATTTGCAAAATTTTATAGGAAAAACACTTTTTTAACATTTTTTTGGACTTTTTCATTTACATAGCAAAAAAAAAATAAATATCCCAGTGGTGAATAAATACCACCAAAATAAAGCGTTATCTGTCTAAAAAAAATTATAAAAAATTCATATGGGTACAGTGTTGCATGACTGCGCAATTGTCATTCAAAGTGTGATAGCACTGAAAGCTGAAAAATGGCCTGGACAGGAAGGAGGTAAAAGCGTCCGGACTGGAAGTGGTTAAAAGCCTGAAGATGCTTATTGGATTCTGGGATCCTGTACTTGGCTAGACTGCCAAAAAGTCTCTCACATGTGGTACCCCCATACTCGGGAGAAGTAGAAGAATGTATTTCGGGGAGTAATTCCACATATACCCGTGTCATGTGTGAGCAATAAATCATTTAAGAGAGAATTTTGTGTATAAAAAAAAAAAAAATTCTTGTCATTTTCCAAAAACGTGGTAAAAAAATTAATTCTTCTATTGACTCAACATGCCTCTCAGCAAATAATTTGGTGTGTCTACTGAAAGTAGGTAGGTGGTCTTTTTCCTGTTCCGTGGGGGCCCCCTCAAGATACCAACGGTCACACCTGGACACAGCTACGAGATCTCGGAAAGTGAATGCACTCAAATCACCTCAGTTGCGATTGCAAACACTTCAGTTTTATTGGCATAACATCAGGGTTATTATACTGTAGTCTTTAGGCAAACACACCCTCAGACCATCCAATCAAATACATGTACATTATTTTACCTTAACTCAACAATTATTTGTATGAGGTTTGCATTTTCACTCTTCTGCTTTATCTATCATACCATATCTGCTCTATCGCCCAGGCCATGGCTGTAATCTGACCTAACACCCAATTTGTGGTTAAAACTTTTCAGAAGTGAGAGTAAACCTTATCTGCTTTTTTGTAAGGGTTTGCAAAAACACTCATTTCTACATGAAGCTGAGATAGACAGTTTTGTTAGTGTGCACACATCTCAAATATATATATTAAACTAGCATCTTGTATTAGTGTATACAAAATGGATTCAGTTATATTCCATTTAATCCTTTCAGTCCCCTCTTTTATCACATAGTGATAACACTTTTCATTGACTTACTCTCCCTATCATCTCAATCCCATGCATTTCCTCATATTGTTGAAGCAAAAACATTTCCTCCCTTTCCTTTTCATTAATTCTCATTTTGATACACATGATCATTCAGTTGTGATGAGGTAACCCCTCACCCATCCTGAACTCCCAGAGGGTTTCTGAACCACTGGCCCCTTTCTATCATATGAATTCTCCAATAGAAACCATAGTGGGACAATGATAATAGTCACTATTGATAAGATAATAATCAAGTTCATCCAGTCCTCATGGGGATCCAATAGGTTGGATAGCAATGTTCTTGGCTCCTTCTTCTGTTGGTTGATCAGCTTGCTTGTGTCTCTCATCTTGGGAAATCCTTTTTACTCTTGATGCATGGATCCAGGTGCCTGATCCTTCAGTAAGAACAGCTGTACGTGTAATGGCCACGATCACTGTAGGTTCTCCAAACCGGGGTCTCACCCTTGGATCCAGTCTTCGGATCACCACTTGATCACCTACCTCGAAGAGGGGGGTTGGTTGATCTGCAGGTAAAGGAAAAGAGGCGGCAACATCACAATATTCCCTATTCAGCTTTTCACACAATGCTTTTACATATTCTGCCTGTATCACCTCTAAATCTCCTTTCTACCACAGAGGGGGTTGCTGTCTAGCCCAAGGGGTAGGGAATGGTCTGCCCATTAGTATCTCAAAGGGAGACAACTTACTCCGTTTATGAGGTGTCATCCTTATTTCAGCTAGTATAGCAGGTAACACAGCTGGCCAATTCTTCAGAGTCCCTCCCGTGGCTTTCACTAATTTATCCTTAATTGTTCTATTCATTCTTTCCACTACTCCAGAACTCTGAGGGTGATAAGGAATATGGAGCTTCCATTGAATACTCAAAGCCTTTGAGACTCCCTGAGTCACTGCTGCAGTAAAAGCTGGTCCCTGATCGCTTTCTATGAACAAAGGACAACCCCATCTAGGGATGATTTCCTTACACAAAACCTTGACCACTGTCTCTGCTGTTTCATTCCTACATGGGAAAGCTTCTGGCCAACCTGAAAATCTGTCTACTACCACCAACAACTTATCTCCTTCTTTTGATTTAGGGAGATGTGTAAAATCTATCTGTAGATGTGTGAATGGTGCCTCAGGGGGTGTTAAATGTTCATGTTTCCCATGCTGGCCATGCCCAGGGTTGTTTTGTAAACAAGTAAGGCACCTTCCCAATGTTTCCTCCACCAAATCATGGAGAAACCATACACAAAACTGTTTGCGCATTTCTTTCTCCACTAACTGTTTTCCCTTATGACCTACACCATGAAAATTTTGAATGAATAATACAGCAGCTGCCTGTGGAAGTCCTACAATCCCCTCTTTTGACATAAGACCATGTTTGTCTTGTGTCAAACATCTGCTAGCCCAAAAATCAACTTCACTCTCAGAGGCTTGTGCCTGCAGTGTACCTAAAAGCTCATTTGACAGTAGGGATGGAGTGGACAACATTACCATAGATAGATCTGCTCGATTATGCAGTTGCCCTGCAGTTTTTGCAGCTGCATCTGCCATAGCATTGCCTTTTGTGACTGGGTCTTTGGCATTAGTATGTGCCCGCACTTTAATGACCGCTATCCTTCTTGGAAGTTGGAGTGCAGCAAGCAAATCCTGGATCAAAGAATGATGGGATATTGACTTGCCATCGGCCGTAGTAAAACCACGGCGTTGCCAAATACGGCCAAAATCATGTACAACCCCAAAGACATATTTAGAATCTGTGTATATGTTAACATCTCGATCTTGATAAAGAGTGCAAGCTCGTGTTAGGGCCACTAATTCAGCTGCTTGTGCACTGGGGTAGGGGATGGAACCTGTTTCAATAATAAGAGGTGGTTCTACTACTGCATAGCCTATGATGTATGTAGCATCACTAGGGCGTGTACAAGATCCATCGACAAACACATCAGGGGCTCCAGGAATCGGAGTCTCCAACATATCTAGTCGCGGAGAAGTGTCAGCTTGGATAACATCCAGGCAATTGTGTTCCTCCTGCAATTCTGGTGACCTTGTGTTGTGAAGATTAAGCAGGGAGGACAATAAAAGAGATGGTCCTGATGTAGATGGGCTGTATTTAACTGTGAGATTATTGGTGGATGTCAAAATTACTTCACATCCCGCCAGGCGTTGTGCTGACATGTGTTGAGTGTTAATGTTTTTCAGTACATGTAGGACATGATGAGATGTGTGTAATATCAATGGGTTTCCCAAAACTATGATAGATGCCATTTCCACAGCTAAGGCACACACAGACAAAGCTTGGAGACACCCCGGCATGCCCTGGACCGGGATGGGCATTGTTTTTGATAAATATGCTACCGGCCTCATGGCACCTCCGTGCTCTTGAGCTAGTACTGCAGCCATGGTTTTACATGCAGATTGACAATACAAATGAAAGGATTTAGTATAATCCGGTAACCCTAATGCGGGAGACGAGACCAGTGCTGTCTTCAAATATTCAAATGCCTGCACCAATGGCAGCGTCCATTCAATACGGTCTGGCTGATCTTTCAGTGTTACTTGGCGTAATACATTGTCATAATAAGCACAGTCAGGAATCCACTGTCTACAATAGTTTACCATACCTAGGAAGGATTGCATCTGAACCTTAGTTTCTGGTTTTGGTTGTTGACATATTGCTGCCACTCTCCTTGGGCTCAGCCCCCTCTGGCCCTCAGACAATACAAATCCTAGGTACTCAACTTGTGGTGCCACAAACTGCATCTTTTTGCGAGAGACTTTCTGTCCCTGATCAGCCAGAAACCGTAATAATGATAATGAATCAGCCTGACACGCCTTCTCGCTCACAGAACTAATCAGTAAATCATCCACATATTGGATAAGTACTGAACCATGGGTGGGTACCCAGTCATTGAGCATGGATCTACTGGCCATGGTATATGCTGCCGGCGAGTCTACATAGCCCTGAAGGAGACGGGTCCAGGTTAGCCTCTCCCCTTGAAAACAAAAAGTAAACAATACCTGTGTCTCCGGGTCAACTGGGACACTAAAAAATGCATTTGACAGATCAATTACTGTAAAATGTGTGGCGTTGGCAGGTATAGCATTTACCAAAGTTGTTATATCTGGGACTACAGCGGCAATGCAGGAGCACATGAAATTTATGATACCAGACCTGTCCATCTTTTGCTTATACTAGGAGGGGAGGTGTAATGCAAGTGGGGATTTCCTTGGATTAGGGCATCCCTGTACTATAGCATCCAGCTCCTTGGGATCTATTGCCTTTAAAATCAGCTGCTCCCCAATCATCATGAATGGAAAGGCTGAATTCATCATATCTAGCTCAGCTGTCTCATCTTTAACTTCCCCCTTGTTACTTTCTGCTGACCTAAGAATTCTATCACTCTTTTCTACCTTCTTTATCTTCCTCTTTACTTTCCCTTTACCCCTCTCAGTATCCCTTTGACTAACACTCCCAGTTTCCCCATCTGAGCTAGATTCTTCTGACTCCCCTGTATATCTCTGGGAAGCAGCAATAAGAACCTCTTCATCTTCATCTACTTGTTTTACCTGTGGGAGTGCTGGGTATAATGGGGCTGCATGTGGAGCTGTAGGGGCAAGACGTGCCTCGCTGTGTTTGTATGGCGGTGGTGGTGTGAAATCATTTGCTACAATTAGAGTCTTATAGCCTGGTGCATACTTCAACCAATTCTTACCCCCTTCATACATATAATTCTTGTCCCAATCTGGATTTCCAGTCCCCCAGATACCTACCTGAGGCTGTTCATGCAAACACATTCCTCTAATCATATCCATACACATAGTGTCATTTCCCCCTTCACAAGGAAAACTAGCTCCACCCAGTCTTTTTGACCATCCCACTAAATTATCCACCCAGGGATTAACATAATAAATATCATAAGGAGATACCCTTCCTACATATTCTTTACAAGTTTCATTTAAGGTAGATGTGTTCTTTCCCCTCAGCTTTCTAGTTTTTCTAAACAACTTAATCAACTTTTGTGGCGGCACATGACGAGGTCCTTCCTCCTTACCTGAGGAATTACCCATAGCAGTAAATTAGTAAACTAACAAACAAGACAAAAAAACAACAATAACACACTTTTTACAAATAATACAAAGTGCTGTGCCAGGTGTGTCCTGGTATTATTCCCCGATCCGAGAATCCCTTAGTCTCGCTCCTAAAACTCCAACCACCAAATTTCCCTGAAGTTCAGAATAATTACCTCGGTAAAGAAAGCATTAAAAAATAAAACTCTCACTTACCTTGGCAATTATCCCACTTCTGACACCACTGAAAGTAGGTAGGTGGTCTTTTTCCTGTTCCGTGGGGGCCCCCTCAAGATACCAACGGTCACACCTGGACACAGCTACGAGATCTCGGAAAGTGAATGCACTCAAATCACCTCAGTTGCGATTGCAAAACACTTCAGTTTTATTGGCATAACATCAGGGTTATTATACTGTAGTCTTTAGGCAAACACACCCTCAGACCTTCCAATCAAATACATGTACATTATTTTACCTTAACTCAACAATTATTTGTATGAGGTTTGCATTTTCACTCTTCTGCTTTATCTATCATACCATATCTGCTCTATCGCACAGGCCATGGCTGTAATCTGACCTAACACCCAATTTGTGGTTAAAACTTTTCAGAAGTGAGAGTAAACCTTATCTGCTTTTTTGTAAGGGTTTGCAAAAACACTCATTTCTACATGAAGCTGAGATAGACAGTTTTGTTAGTGTGCACATATCTCATATATGTATATTAAACTAGCATCTTGTATTAGTGTATACAAAATGGATTCAGTTATATTCCATTTAATCCTTTCATCTACTTTCCAAAAAGAGGTCACTTTTGGGGGGGAGAGGCATTTTATCCCCAGAATTAGAAGTTTATGCCACACATCATTCACTCTTCTAACCACCTGAAGGGCCAAGCCTTTTCTGACACTTTTTGTTCCCATGAAAAAAATCTGTATTTTTTGCTAGGAAATTACTTTGAACCCCCAAACATTATAATTGTTTTTAAAGCAGACCCCCTAAGTGAATAAAATGGTGGCTGCAATTTTTTATGTCACTGCTTTCAAAAGCAGATTTTTTTGCAAAAAATACACTTTACTTTTAATGCACAAAAACACAATATGTTGGCCAATTATTTGGTAAAATATAAAAGATGATCTGTGCCACCTATCAGTGCCCATTATTGCTGCATATCAGTGCAGCATCATCAGTGCCTCCTCATCAATGCCCTCCAGTGCCGCCTCATCAATGCCACCTCATCCGTGCCCATCAGTGCAGCCTCATCAACGCACATCAGTGAAGGAGAAAAATTACTGGTTTGCAAAATTTTATAATAGAAACCAAGAAAAACTTTTTTTTTTCAACATTTTTTGCTCTTTTTTGTTTATAGTGCAAATAATAAAACACCCAGTGGCAATTAAATACCAACAAAAGAAACCTCTATTTCTGTGAAAAAAATGATAAATATTTCATATGGGTACAATGTTGCATGACTGAGCAATTATCATTCAAAGTGTGACAGCGCTGAAAGCTGAAAATTGGTCTGAGCACAAAGGGGGTAGAAGTGCCCGGTCACCATACAGGGTTTCCTGAACTATATATACATTCATGTTATTCAAAAGTATTAGCCAAATGCTTTTATTAAATTCATAAGCCTCTAGGAAACCAAACAGTGTGCGGCTCTCTGTGCTTCCAGGCTCCGTAGAAGATGAATGGTCTCTTGACTAGTTAGAGCAGAACTACACTGCATCTGAGCACAACAATTCAAAAACGCTTTCTATTTAATTTTTTTAACATTCCAAGCAAAAACGCATACCCATCTATCTATGTCTTATTTTCCTGAGAAATCACTTTAAAAAACACCCCCTAACATTTCTGGCTGTGGCCATCTTGAGTAAGGGCAGATGATTCATGTAGCATTTACTTACTGGAATCCATCTGCCTCTAGCTCAGACATGCAGGCAGGGGGCTGTGCTTAACTGAGAAAACCCTTCCTCCTCTCCAGAAGATTTCTGAAATGTATGACATAGTTTGCCTAAGCATGGACACCAAAAAGTAACTGAAAAAAGTTTAAAACAAGTAAATATATTATACCTCCCTATCTATTTACTAGCGCTAGCAGGATAAGGTCTCGTGCACACTGAAGTTTCATTTTAACTCCCCCAGAAACCAGCAGCATTTTGGCCAAAAAACGCTTGATGCTTGTAAAATGTGTGTATCGCAATTACCTGCGTAAAGCATTTGGGCATTCATTTTTTGGCCATAATAATTTATTCTGGCTATTGAAATAAAATTACCGTATTTTTCGCCGTATAAGACGCACCTGACCATAAGACGCACCTAGGTTTTAGAGGCAGAAAACAGGAAAAAAAAAAATTCGGAACTAATGGACTGCAGACACAGTACAGGAAATGACCAGAGACTGCGGACAGCACAGGGATGACCAGAGACTGCGGACAGCACAGGGATGACCAGAGACTGCGGACAGCACAGGGATGACCAGAGACTGCGGACAGTACAGATGACTGCTGACCTTTGGGGAGGTGGGGAGCGGGTACCTGAATTTGACAGGTACCAGCTCTTACTTCCGCAGAGTTTTTGTTTGATCTTACCTGTTCCTCGATCCAGCCGCGCGCTGTCTTCCCGACTTCTGTAATGGCGCTCGGCATGACAGCCGGGTGCCCAGTGCGCATGCGCAAGAAGCACTTGCGCTTTGTGATTGGTCCGGCGGCTTCTGGGATCTGTCATGTGTCCCAGGTACCGCCTTACCATTCACAAAGCGCACCGCTTCTCGCGCATGCGCACTGGACACCCGGCTGTCATGCCCAGTGCCCACACTACAGAAGCTGGGAAGACAGCACGTCGCAGAATAGAGGAACAGGTAAGGTCCCGCTGCAGAGCTGAGCGGCCGGCCCGGTATTCTGACACGGCCGCGGTGGAAATACCGGACCGGCTGCTCCATATTCGCCTTATAAGACGCACTGACATTTCCCCCCCAGTTTTGGGGAAGAAAAAGTGCGTCTTATACGGCGAAAAATACGGTATGTTCAAGCGCTAAACAAGCCTAGCGTTTAGGTGCATTTAGGCACGTCAAGCATTTTTTTCAGCTGAAAAAGGACATTCTGGCAGTGCTTTTGTTTTGCCACTAAACTCTCCTGCCACAAACTGCTCCAAAAATCCTACGTTTGTAAGTACACATAGGATAACATGCAGTGGAATTTAGAGGCAGGAAAAATAAAAGCCTGACACCTCTAGCTGTAGCTGTAAAAACCATCCAGTGTGCATGAGGCCTAAGAAATAAAAATAGTCAATGATGAATGAGAGAGTGAAGGTCCACTTCAAGGCCTGGTTTGTAAATTTGGTCTTCGTGCAATTTTGGCAAAAATCAATTGTGGTGTCCAAGGCCTGAATATGATCAGGACATCTCTAAGGCAGTGGTTTTTCAAACTTTTTTCAGTCAAGGCACCCTTTAAAATTATGGACAATCTCAGGGCACCCTCTAAAATCTAGTCTCGAGGCACCTCATTCCGAGGCACCTAAAATGTGAAAGAACTATGCTACGCATACTTTTTTGATAACCCACTTCGTGAATATTATCATTATGAACAGATTAGACATTTTTTTAACTCACATTTTGGTCTTACACCTTCATCTCCAATGTCATTTTTCGAACGTATTAGCTATGACTCTCCTAGGGGCAGGGGACTTATTTCAGATTTGTATTGCCAATTTTTGGTTACTTTCTTTCCCTCACCCCCCCCTTTATAGGCAGAAATGGGAGGCTGATAGTGGTGTCACTTTTTCTGATGAGGATTGGGATTCCATGGTGGATATTATGCATAAGAGCTCTAGATCTCTTTCTGTCCGTGAGACAGCCCTCAAAGTAATAACCAGATGGTATTATACCCCATCTAGACTACACGTCATGTATCCAGGGACGTCCCAGCTTGTTTCCGGGGCTGTGTACCCTTGCTGGTACCCTAGTGCATATATTTTGGGCCTGCCCAAGCCTCTCATTGGTGTGGCGCAAAATCTCTGAAGTGGCCCCTGCAGTGGCAGGTGCCCCGGTGCATCTGTCTATGCAGTCCTGCCTACTAGGAGCCCATATCTCGGGAGTTCAGACTGAGGTTATGAGGCTAATCCATACCATCTGTATCCACCCTATGGGTTATTGTCCTACACTGGAAATCCCTCACGGTACCATTGGCCACTGTTCTGCATAGAGTTGATGCAGTGATGCTGATGGAAAGAATTAATTATACTTTATTGGATAAGATGCACCTATTTATTAATATTATACAGTATTTATGAAGCGCCAACAGTTCGCTCAGCGCTGAACATTACAATGGGAGACAATACATGCGACAGTACAATAACAATAGAGTGAGATACAAGAGGGGATCGAGGGCCCTGCTCTTTCGAGCTTACAATCTAGGAGGGACGGGATAGTGGTACACAAGGAGATAGCTGTGGGGGGATGGAGTGGTAGGAAGAGTGGAGGAGGTCTGAAATTAGCAGGGGGTGGGGTAGGCTTCCCTGAAGAGGTGGGTTTTCAGGGTGCGCCTAAAGGAGAGGAGAGTAGGTGATAGTCTGATGGGTTGGGAGTTCCAGAGGATGGGAAACACCCTGGAGAAATCCTGGAGGCGGGCATGGGAGGAGGAGACCAGGGAACTAGAGAGAAGGAGGTCTTGTGAGGAGCGGAGTGCGCGTGTTACCTGGATACCAGGTCGGTGATGTAACTTGGGGCAGTATGGTGGACAGCCTTGTACGTCAGTGTTAGGATTTTGAATTTGATCCGTTGTGCAATCGGAAGCCAGTGGAGGGACAAATTTATTTGACAAAAAATGGGAAATTTGGAGAACTCATAGACATTTACTATATGACTAAGGACCACTCATGTTTTGATTGATTGAGTTACTTTGTTGGTAACTGTATAACTCTGCCTACCTCTCTACCTATATTGCTCATGTACTTAATTTCTTTTCTCTTTTTTTTCTTTCTTTTTCCTTTTCTTTTCTTTACTCTACATGATTGTACCTTTTGAAATGAATACTACAGCTGTGCCTTGTTTCTGTTGTATATTCTTTTTGAAGCTGTAATGCCATTTTGCAGTCTATTTCTTAAAAAATAAAAATGTTTGTAAACAAGAAAATAAGCTACTGTGCAAGGAGCATAAAACTTTTTTTTTTTTTTAACAGCTTCCCCACCACCCTATAACAGAAATACTGCTACAGGGCGGCAGGGCTGCTCAAAATCACTTATATATACACGATTTGAATTTCCAGGTAGGCCGATGTCGATCACCGTGTCCCTGCCTGAGATTCCCTGCAGGCACTCCTGGCAATTGCCGAGAAACAGTGAGAGAGGAGAGACCTGTGTGTAAACAACACAGGTCTTTCTCCTGCCAGCTGTAACATGCTGCTATGTATTTCTCTGCACAGCAGAGTAATACAAAGCAGCATGTTTCCCCAGTAAAACACACACAGCACATACAGTAAAAACAGCACACAGTTAACCCTTTGATCACCCCAGATGTTAACTCCTTTCTGCCCAGTGCCATTAGTACAGTGTCAGTGCTTTTTATTAGTACTGATCACTGTATTATTGTCATTGGGATGTCAGTGCCAGTTAGTCAGTCTCCCCTCCCCCAGTGTCAGAATGCCTGCCGCAGTCCTGCTATAAGTCACTGATCAACGCCATTATACAGCAGTATAAACATTTTTTTTTTTAAATTCCAGTAAATATACCACCATTTGTAGACGCTATAACTTTCACGTAAACCAATTAATTTACATGGACTGGGATTTTTTTTATCAAAGACATGTTGCAGAATACATTTTGGCCTAAATTTTGATTTTTAAAATTTTTTTATTGGATAAGTGTTATAGCAAAAAGTAAAAAATATTATTTTTTTTTCAAAATTGTTAATAGCACAAAAAATAAAAATAGGTGATCAAATACCACTGAAAGAAAGCTCTATTTGTGGGGAAAAAGGACATAAATACCATTTACAGCGTTACATGACTGCGCAATTGTCAGTTAAAGTAACACAATGCCAAATCACAAAAAATGGCCTGGTCGGGAAGGGGGGTAAATCCTCTGGAGGGCAAGTGATTAAAGAAGAGCATGCCATACTTAACCTGCTCTGTGTGATGGTTTTGCACAGAGCAGTCTCGATCCTCCACTTCTCGGGTCCCCTGGCAGAGCTTCTGGCCCCTCCCCCTTGACCAGTGCCCAATTAGCAAGACGCTTTCTATGGGGCACTGGTGCTTGCTTACTCCTGAGCCCTGCTCTGTGCATCTCTAAGACATATATAGCCACAGCTTGGTCCCACCCCCTGCACTCTTCTCATTGGCTCACTGGCTATGATTGACATCAGTGGAAGCCAATGGCTCTGCCAGCTGCAGTTTCTCAGCCAATGATGAGAGAGAAACCAGAGACTGCCGAGGCCCTTGTGCTGGATCAAGAAGGGGCTCAATTAACCACTTGCCCTTCTGAGGATTTACTCCCCTTCCTGACCAGGCCATTTTTTTGTGTTACAGCGCTGCGTTACTTTGACAACTCCGTGGTCATGCAACGCTGCACCCAAATGAAATTTACGTCCTTTTTTCCCCTGAATGTAGCTTTCTTTCGGTGGTATTTGATCACCTGTGCATTTTTTATTTTTTGCACTATGAAGAAAAAAAAAAAAGCCACAATTGTGAGAAAAAAACAATATTTTTGACTTTTTGCTATTAAACATGTCCAGTAAAAAAATAAAAAAATTCAAATTTTGTCACAACTTTAGGCCAAAACATATTCTGCGACATGTTATTGCTAAAAAAAAAATCCCAATACATGTAAATTAATTGGTTTACGTGAAATTTATAGTGTTTACATATGGGGGTATATATACTGGGATTTTTTAAAACTTCTTATTCTTACTAGTAATGGCGGTGATCAGGGACTTATAGCGGGACTGTGGCGGGCATTCTGACACTGGAGGGAACAGACTTGGTGTCACTGACATCAAATCCAGTGACATCATCCATCCAGTGACACCAATACAGTGATCAGTGCTAAAAAAAAAGCACTGACACTGTACTAATGGCACTGGGCAGGAAGGGGTTAACATCTGGGGCGATCAAAGGGTTAACTGTGTGCTGTTGTACACTGTGTGCCTGTGTTTGTGCTTCACTGTAAGCACACTGCGTTGCATGGCTGTGCTATGCACAGCCATGCACAGCAGTGCGAAAGAGCTAACGGGAGAGAACTGTTTTGTTTACAAACAGTTCTCCCCCCTGTCAGAGATGCTCGACAATCACCTGCTGAAACCTGGTGAATGACAGTCGCGGCCGCAAATAGCGGAGCAGGTAGGGTGCGCGCCCCCTGACCGGAAATGCGAAATCACATATATATATATATATATATATATATATATATTTCTGGGATTTTGTGCACCCGTGCCGCCATGTAGCAGTACTTCTGCTATAGGGCGGACGGGAAATGGTAAAGTATTATGGGGGCTGTGGGGGACAGCACACAAAAGGTTTTTCTACCTTCATGCATACAATAAAGGTATAAAACCTTCAGCCTTTACAACCACTTTAAGCTTGAATTGAGCTTTGAACCTGGTGGCCAGTAACTGAACACTTCCAAGGTTCAGCCTGTAAATCCTAATTAGGGGCAGACAGGACCGAACAGAGAGTTATCTTCTTCCTGTAATGAGACAGCTATGTACCAACAGAGAAGAGCTTCTCGGTCAGAAAGACTTAGCTGGCTTGGATGGGTAGATCGATGTGTGATCAATGCATGAAAAAGCATGCATTTCTCAAAACCATACTTAGCAATTTCTAAATCTCTTTTCCAAAGTGGACTAGGCCCCCTTCTGCCTCTGGGGCCCTGTAGCAGCCACAAGGGCTACTACAGTATCACTTATGCCCTTGATGCTGCAACAAACAAGTCTATTTCCGGCACCTTTTTCAAACGGGAGCCAGAACTTAATGGGCTAATGTTACATTATCAGCATAAATGAATATTCCCTGAAAACATAAACTAGCTCCCCATGAAAATATCAGTTTCATAGAAGCAAAATATAAAATGCACCAAAGGAAATGCGGATCTTGAAAAGATTTAATTACATACCCTATTTCTCATTAGATTTTATGAAAGAGTCTAATTTTAATCGCTCAGGTTACACCCTTGGCATCGGTAGAGAAGTGGTTAAGGTGATATTGGCAGGAGCTCTCAAATGTGACAGTAAGGGCATCTGGCAGGCACTGTGGTGTAAGACTATTTAAACTAAAATGAAAAAAGAAAAGAATCTCCGAACTCCACAGATTGGCGGTTTAAATGTCCTCACGCGGCGGGTTCAGGGCACTCAAGCGCACCTAATGTGTAAGTGTCACATCTGCAGAGCTTTTAAATCAATCAAGTCTTAAAGAGCCTCATATTTCAATATTACAGGGGCGCTCCAGCGGAAAACAGACACAGCAAGTTAAGTGGGAGGGTGCCAAGGTGAGGAAGTGTTCTGATGTGTTCTGTAATGGATAGCACATAATCTTTAACTCCATAGTGGCTAAACCTTTCAGAGGGGTTTTCAGGGGAAACACTAGAGTTTTTTTCTTTTTAATATGTTAATAAATATCATCGTAGCACCCTCCTAGAGTAGAATGCTAAGTAAATTTAGTTTTTGGCTCTGTAATTACATTCTGTAATCAAGGGAGCAGTAATTTTTTGCTCTGGCCTGTTCAGAGTTCCACAGGCTGGGTATTTGACTGCTTCCCCCAGCCTCTGGAAGAAGCTTCTAGAGCTTAGGGAGGGAGATTTGACTAACCAGCCTGAATATTTATCGTGCTCCAGCCAATGCCTGGAGAGGAGTGCCCAGTAGGGGGCTGGAAAGGTGATAAATAGTCAAGCGCTGGAGAGTTGGGTTCTCTCTCCCAGAAGGGTTCCAAGCCTGAGGGACTGCTGTGATTAGGCTGCCTATGGACTGTGAAATTGTTCTTGAGGCCTCAGCGGAATCAGGGCTGATGGCCTGGATGGATCTTGCTAGAAGCTGATTGCAGGACCTCACCACAAGGGATCTGGTCTGGAGAAGAGCTGTCAAACTGGACCATGTCCATAGGAGCTGGAAGGTCGCAGCTATCCTGGGGACTTGTGAATAAAGACCCTTAATGGATCCCTGTGACTTCGCAGTGTTCTAAAATTTGCACTGGGTACCAGTAGTCATGTATAGGAGCAAGGTAACCAGATGCCAAAGAGAGTTGCTTCATGGTCCCCAGATGCGAAGTCTTAGACTACTCAGAAACCTGCCCCATGGTTCCCAGTTGTGAAGTCCTAGCCTGTTCAGAAAGACACCTCCTGGTCTTCAGCTGTGGGGGTTTTAAACTGACCAAGTTTGTCCTCTTATTGATATGTGCTAAACAATTTGGAGTATCCTATGCCCTAACCTCCTCCTGTTCAAGTAAAAGACATCCCCTAAACTGTGTTATTGAAGCTGGTATGAATGGCCTGGTGCCTGCAGGGATGGGCAGCCTGTGTACTTTTAGGGAAGAACCAATACTAGTGGCCCCTATGGCTAGTGCTACATCAGTGTTAAAGTTTTAAAAGCTATGTGTAGCACTGACTCCCTAGGGAGCTATTGGGTTCTCAAGACTTTCCCAGTGGTGACCCACTCTTAACTGGACCTGACAACACATTGACACACCAATAACAATGCAAAGGGTTTTATTAGGAACAGAACTATAGCACAAAAAATTACTGTTTCCTTAAAGTGCCTGTGAAGGGCCCAGCAGAAACACACTAGGCTAAAACATTGGGGACAACACTACTGACTGAATCAGCAGCAATCGCAGAAGTAAAAATCACCACATTAAGGCTCCATGCACACTGGGCATTTTAATAACGCTGGCAGAGCAAGTTTTTCAGCGTTTTTGCAATAGCATTTAGATGCATTTTTCAGCGTTTGTGGTTTTAACACCAAAACAATAAATACAATTTGCTGCATTTTTTCACATTTACCAGCGTCAGAGCATTTTTACAGCTAAAAAATTCCCCTAGAAACCCACTAGTTGTGGGTTTTTTTTCCAGCCAAAAACCGCCCCTGCCAAAAAGCCTGATTAAGCCTATGTGTGTATGGGCACATAGGATAACATGCTGGGGAGTTTACTGTCTGTAGAAAAAAACCGGCAAAAGCCAAAAACAGCCGCTGTAAAAACATCCAGTGTGAATGAGGACTAAAAAGAACACTAATTGCAAGGTGGTCTATCTTACAGTGCTTAGTCCTGATCTATACCACTGGCCAGTGGAAGCACAAGGATAAAGTCAACTGGTGATGGGGCCCGTATACTTTAGCTGAAGCACTCACTCTCAGTGTGAGAGCAATTGCATTCCAAGAGAACACCCCATAGCACTCTAGGTGGAATTTCCTGATGGTAGCAATTCCAAGGAAGCCAGTAAGGCTCCACTCATACTTGTGTGACTTGTCATGCAACTTTGGACATCAAAGTCATATTACATATCGCAGCCCATTCTTTTCAATGGCACCCCTTCTAATCTGTGCAACTTAAAGATTCAGCGATTTGAAAAGGTGCCTGCACTACTTTGGTGCAACTTTTGATGCAGCTTTGGTCCAGAGAATGTAGTTGGATCAGAGTCCTGATCTATACCACTGGCCAGTGGAAGCACAAGGATAAAGTCAACTGGTGATGGGGCCCGTATACTTTAGCTGAAGCACTCACTCTCAGTGTGAGAGCAATTGCATTCCAAGAGAACACCTCATAGCACTCTAGGTGGAATTTCCTGATGGTAGCAATTCCAAGGAAGCCAGTAAGGCTCCACTCATACTTGTGTGACTTGCCATGCAACTTTGGACATCAAAGTCATATTACATGTCGCAGCCCATTCTTTTCAATGGCAGCCCTTCTAATCTGTGCAACTTAAAGATTCAGTGATTTGAAAAGGTGCCTGCACTACTTTGGTGCAACTTTTGATGCAGCTTTGGTCCAGAGAATGTAGTTGGATCAGAGTCGCAACAAAAATCGCCTCAAAGTCACACTGAAAATCTTGCAAGTTTGGAGACTTGCTACTGTGAATCAGCCTAAGTATATCACAAGGAAAAGGGTGCCCAAATGCTTTGGGGTGAGAGGCTCTCATTTTAGGCCTGTGCTTTCTCTTTCTATGGAGTCCTCAGCACAAGTCCCAGGTAGAATCCATAGTGCTTTCTCTCATCTGCTTGCAGAACTCAGCACAGTCTTTCACAGATTAAATTTTTTGTTAAAAAAAAAAAATCCACTGTCAGCATACTGTATTGCTACATAAAACATTATTCCCATTTCCCGTTTTGTGGGCACTGTTCTGAGCAACAATACCCATAGCCAATGTCAGACAAGAGGAGGAAGAATTTGTGCCCCCATGTAACCAGTCACAAGACTGCTGCGCTGAAAGTGAAACAAAAACAACTCCAACCTATCCAATTATCCTCCAAGCTATCCAACCTAACAACCCCCCCCCCCCCAGCCTTTTTGAAAAAACCTACTTGTGCGCTGATGTGCTGCTGCTCCCTTACAGGCATTTGGGAGACTGGCTGTGGATTTACGTGCATGTGCACAAATGCTACCAGCTTCTTAGCGGCAGTTGTGCACATGCAGGGAAACCCACAACACATGCACATTTGTGCTGAAAAGTTGCAGCTTAGCAACCCCACTGCCTCTTGGGGTAAATGTAACATAGCAATCCCTGGAGGCAGCAGAGTCCGACCTAAACTGAAAACCTGGAAGTTCTTTCAGCACAAAAAGCAACCAATAGGTAAAAATTTTAAAGTATTTAATTAGCATTTCCAAAAGGGGAGGGGGGAAGCACAGAATAGGTTTGAGTTTAGTTACAATTTAAGGTATGTATCCTGTGAATTAAAAAAATTAATACATGCAAAGGAGGGTGGTATGATGAAATCTGAAGAGGGTTGGTGAAGGGTAGTTGAGTTGTGCTATGAAGCCTAACTCCTGCCCAATTTTGTAATTAAGCATTGGATATAGTAAATAAAAAAATGTATCTCATTGAGGATATATTACTTTATTTCCTGTCCTTGTGACACCCAAGAACTGGGTGGAGAGGTTGTCATTGGGTCAGGACAGGGCACAGACAGCAATATATACATAGTAAAACATTGCAAAGCAGAGGGTTTTTTTTTTTTGTTCAGTCGGGGGTTGAACGAAAAAAACCCTCAAAGATCCCCACATCCACACAAGCAATGTGGACGCAGGGATCTCTTTTGGTGTGCTATTGTTTTCTAACAGCAGGGAATCAGATCAGTGCTGTAGCCATTGGCTGCAAGCATTAATCAAATATTGGTCTTCCAGCAGGATGGTTTGACAGAAGCCAGTCTTTGAACCGGATCCTGTTGAACAGACAGTTATACACATACCAAAATTCATCCAGTTCCGGAGGAACAGGCAAATTTTTGGACCGTGTGTACCCTGCCTAACTCTTCCCCATTCTACTAAAAATTATGTCTCTGCTCTTGTTTCTGGTGGGAAGCCTTCCTGACAGCAATACCCATGGCAATAAAATCCCGACAAAGGCCCGAGCTCTTCCCTGCTCTTTACAAAACAAAATAACATGGCTTGGCTGGACTTTCATTGTTATTTGCATTTGCAGACTTTATTTCATGCATATTAGCACCTCAATGTGACTGCATTTACTGCACTAATCTTCCAGTGCAGGTCTATAAGTTAGAATTATCCGGTTCTAAGACAAAAAACTTTTTGTACAACTAGCCATAGACACTAGAAGTAGCCTGGGCATGCAGTCAACATCTGATTACCAGATTGCCATCAAAAAGCTCCCATTTGGCTTGGTCAAGATGACAATATTATTAAAAAGAAAGACAGCATAAGGTTTTTCTTAGTAAAAGTGGCATACCTACTGTATGTCCCCATCATTTGTGTGCAGCCTAGTTCTTCAACATCAATGGTTGCCTTGGAGAACCATCCGTGTTTAGCCTTTGGAGCGAGCAGTGGTAGCAATCTGCAGATAGCCCTGTTTAGGGGAAAGAACAAAACAGATTGGGCCATATTTTTTTTAACCTGTTCAATTCCTATTTTAACTAAGACTTTTGAGCTGGTGACGGCTGAAGGTATCTCTTAAACATAAGTTCATTACCCAGAAAGCTCTCATTAGATTAATTAGACAAATCTCAACAGACATGAAAGATAAATTGTCATGAGTAAAGAAAGATAACCAAAAACAGCATTAAACATATATTTTACAATATACTTAGGTTGACTGCAATCTTAATTATCTTGCAGAGTTAGAAGTACTGGGTACATCTGCAGTATCTGGCACTTCTGGTTGTCCTGATTGCCTTCAAAGAAGGGGTGGGTTTAAAAAGCTGATTTAGCAAATTATGAAGGCACTATTATGGCTGCATGCTTAGTTAATTGAATATTTCTGTAAATCAAAAGACATAGTAAACCTTTGAATTAAAAAAGGTTTGGTGGATTAATTAGGAAAAAAACAAGAAGCACATTCTATGGAATTGTTCCTTTTCATTTCTGTAATACACAGCTCCCATTGAAATTTAAACTTTTCCTGCTCAGTCCAATACATGCTTCAAAATTTATAAAAGATAGATAAATATGATTTATGAAATTGAAATAGATTGTTCAAAGAAACAGGACATGGCAGGAGAAATATAAAGGCTTCCAGGCTGACCATCCGAAAATACTAGTTACTCGGCCATCTCTGAGTTGAAAACATTCTAAGTCACTGACAATTCCTTATATCCCTAGGGAACTGGAACTGTTGGTAAAAAAAATCTGTGCTTCAGTTTCCTGGTCTGCACACAATTGTAGGAGTTCCCGCTCTGTATGATATTGATGTAACACCCTCTGGGTTAGCTAGATCGTCTGTTGTTTTGTTTTTTAGGCAGAGGCTGAGTAGTAGCCTGGGATGAGTCAGCCTGTGAGTGAGGCAGGAGTTCACCTCAGAACAAGCTAGAGAGGTTCGACAGGTCAGGGCTTCTGGAGCCCTCCCACTCTTCCAGAAACTGAAGGAACTTTCTGGAAGAGGGGAGGAGGCTTAGATCTGCATGTTTGAGAGGCCTTGGCCAATCCCCTGGCAGGAGGCTGGGCATGGTGACCAAAGCAACCCTCAAATATCACAGAGCCTGGAAAGCAGGAGCAGTGAATGTTGAGTGGAAGATGGAGAGAGGAGCTGGAGAGTGAAACTTTGGAGGGGGTCTACCTACAGGCAGGGTGCTGGAAAAAGAGGATCTCCACTGCACCACTATCTTCTAGAAAGGACATCCTGAGCAGCAGGGAAGGAGCCAGCCCATTGAAAGGCCTGAAGGCAGCCACCAACGCACCAAGCTGACAGGAAAGGACAGTGTGAGTACTCCTCCTGGATAAGGGGAGAGGGCAGTCAAGTGGAAAACCCAAATAGTTTCTCATCTGGGACTGTACTAAATTGGCAGCTTCTGGGTCCCCTTGCTCAGGGAATACCCTCAGTACAGCTGGGTGAAAGGGAGGATTCATCTGAGTTCTGAGGAGGTACACCAAAAAGCTTTAGAACTCTTAAAGGAACGACTATTGATATGTCCACATTTGTACATAGTTGCTAAGGAGCTTGTCCTCAAAGTTCTACAGTTCCCTTGGGCATCCCATACACCCCTCGTATATGGGATCCATATACGTATCCATGTTATCAACCCCTTAATAAAATCATAAAACCAAGCTCAAGGACTGTTTACTGACTCCAGTGTGCAAAGTGTGGAAGGAAATGTGTGTTGCTTGGTTGTGCAAAGCTTTAGGGGGACCCAAAACTCAGAGACTCCTAAGGGGGTAGTGCTAAATTGAACTGCTTGCATGTTATTGAAAATTAAAATGAAGGCATTGGAACATGCAATGGTGTATAGGAACACCCACAACTCTCAACATTTAGAGGGAAAAAGTCAGCAAATATGCAGCAGAGTTCTTACTGCTGTAGTATCTGAGAATATAGGACAACATTTTGTCCATCAAGCAAATCCAAAAACTAGAAGATCATTATTGTTGGATTTGAGTCTTCAAAAGAGGAGTTGTTACTCAGTATAGCTAGATTCTGGAAACACTTTGATGTAAGATATATTTTGTTTAGTGTGTGTGCCAAAGGCTTTTTATCAGAGATACTGTCACCTTGCCCATTTAGGGGCACCAACCCACCACTGTTAACTTTGCCAGGACTCCCTCTGCTACTTCAGCTGTGAAAATACCCAGTTGTTCTGGATATGGGGTAAGCATGTGTCCTTCACCTGTGTCACAGTGTTCATGTTTTCAACCAATCTCTAGGCCACAGCACTATCACAAGACATAGGGAATAATACTACCAGTCTCAATAGTATCAGAAAGCAGACAGCAATAGGGATTCTGGTGCTAGCTGCAAAGGAGGAAGTAGTGAGGCATGAGCACTGGTAAGGTGATTATCAGGGAATGCTTGAATGGGTAGGGTGACTGCCAGGGTTCACCACTGGCTACCAGTCACTGACCTGGCATGCTATTAACATTTACGGGTAATAACACTTAAGAATTTTGATCCATGAAATGTGCAATTGCTTTAGGGGATCAGGAAAGATATCTTTCCTCTGGCAGAGCAAATTGAACCAAGATTTTTTTTTTTATTATATTTTTTATTACATTTTTCCATTATAAAATATCCTCATTGTAGCAATATAATTCACATATACACAAATTCCACATAAATTAACCTATTCCATACCTCTCCCACCCTCATTTCACCCCCCCCCCTTCCCCATTGGACCATGGTTTTAAGTGACTCTAAAGGGTTTTTTTTTTTAAGATCCACAGGATATCCTGGCCCCTCCCTCCTGTCAGGCAGCTTGCTATGGGGGTACTCGCTGCTCCATGTGTAAAAAAATAAATGCAATAAAATACATAATGCCATCTTAGTCTCTGTTTGATCTGCAGTTGCTATGCTACTGCACACAGGATCAGCTACACCACCAATCATTTGGGGGCTTGAAAGTTTGAATAAGAGCTGACATAACCACACTGGCAACCACGACCATTATCACCAGTGCCAGGTCTTGAATGGAGCATTTACTGTGCATGTGTTGATTGGAAAAATGTAAATGAAAACACTGCAGAAGATAAAATTGGTATATTTGAGCAATACCTTCCCAGCACTGTAATGCATACAGTCAGGTCCATAAATATTGGGACATCGACACAATTCTAACATTTTTGGCTCTATACACCACCACAATGGATTTGAAATGAAACGAACAAGATGTGCTTTAACTGCAGACTGTCAGCTTTAATTTGAGGGTATTTACATCCAAATCAGGTGAACGGTGTAGGAATTACAACAGTTTGCATATGTGCCTCCCACTTGTTAAGGGACCAAAAGTAATGGGACAATTGGCTTCTCAGCTGTTTCATGGCCAGGTGTGTGTTATTCCCTCATTATCCCAATTACAATGAGCAGATAAAAGGTCCAGAGTTCATTTCAAGTGTGCTATTTGTATTTGGAATCTCTTGCTGTCAACTCTCAAGATGAGATCCAAAGAGCTGTCACTATCAGTGAAGCAAGCCATCATTAGGCTGAAAAAACAAAACAAACCCATTAGAGAGATAGCAAAAACATTAGGCGTGGCCAAAACAACTGTTTGGAACATTCTTAAAAAGAAGGAACGCACCGGTGAGCTCAGCAACACCAAAAGACCCGGAAGACCACGGAAAACAACTGTGGTGGATGACCGAAGAATCCTTTCCCTGGTGAAGAAAACACCCTTCACAACAGCTGGCCAGATCAAGAACACTCTCCAGGAGGTAGGTGTATGTGTGTCAAAGTCAACAATCAAGAGAAGACTTCACCAGAGTGAATACAGAGGGTTCACCACAAGATGGAAACCATTGGTGAGCCTCAAAAACAGGAAGGCCAGATTAGAGTTTGCCAAACGACATCTAAAAAAGCCTTCACAGTTCTGGAACAACATCCTATGGACAGATCAGACCAAGATCAACTTGTACCAGAGTGATGGGAAGAGAAGAGTATGGAGAAGGAAAGGAACTGCTCATGATCCTAAGCATACCACCTCATCAGTGAAGCATGGTGGTGGTAGTGTCATGGCGTGGGCATGTATGGCTGCCAATGGAACTGGTTCTCTTGTATTTATTGATGATGTGACTGCTGACAAAAGCAGCAGGATGAATTGTGAAGTGTTTCGGGAATATTATCTGCTCATATTCAGCCAAATGCTTCACAACTCATTGGACGCCGCTTCACAGTGCAGATGGACAATGACCCAAAGCATACTGCAAAAGCAACCAAAGAGTTTTTTAAGGGAAAGAAGTGGAATGTTATGCAATGGCCAAGTCCATCACCTGACCTGAATCCGATGGAGCATGCATTTCACTTGCTGAAGACAAAACTGAAGGGAAAATGCCCCAAGAACAAGCAGGAACTGAAGACAGTTGCAGTAGAGGCCTGGCAGAGCATCACCAGGGATGAAACCCAGCGTCTGGTGATGTCTATGCGTCCCAGACTTCAGGCTGTAATTGACTGCAAAGGATTTGCAACCAAGTATTAAAAAGTGAAAGTTTGATTTATGATTAGTGTTCTGTCCCATTACTTTTGGTCCCTTAACAAGTGGGAGGCACATCTGCAAACTGTTGTAATTCCTACACCGTTCACCTGCTTTGGATGTAAATACCCTCAAATTAAAGCTGACAGTCTGCAGTTAAAGCACATCTTGTTCATTTCATTTCAAATCCATAGTGGTGGTGTATAGAGCCAAAAATGTTAGAATTGTGTCGATGTCCCAATATTTATGGACCTGACTGTATATGTGGAGGTAGGGCAGGTGGGCCTTAAAGCCCAGCTGCCACACATACAGTATGCCTCAATGGGAGTCTAAACTAAAAAATTCCCCAGAAAGTAAGACCTGTGGCTGGTGACACTGTATGCTGGTGCTTAGGGGTTCCTCTGTGAGTGGAGAACTGAGCTGAAGCCAATTCTCAGTATCTTTCACTATTTTAGCTTTGCAGCTTGCTGATCCTGTATGCGGCCGGGCACCATTTTCTTGTAATGGGAGTTAGAGGTTATGTGCTGAGAACACACTCACTGTATGTTTGCAGCACACTGCCCGAGCTGTCATGGACAACTCTCAGTCTCTGTTTGTGATGGGCTCCTGATCATGTGACCACTGTAATAGCCAATCACAGTGATCACACAATTGGGATACCACCTGCTGGTGTTAACACTAATTTTACCAGTTCCCGATCGTGCTATTGCCAAAAGATGGCTACAGCATGGTTCACTAGTCCTGGGAGGGAGTCCATAGAAGTCCTCCCAAAACCCCATCCCCCATGCGCCCCCTGGGGCCCATGCCATACGCGATCTGTGATTGCTGTGTCCGAAGGACACAGCTAGTCTTGTGTCCAAGTAAAGGACCAATCAGAGCCGCCTTTTACATGTGACCAGCTGTGTCCAGTCACAGCTTATCACAGTGTAAATAGGAAATGCCGGTTATTGTCAGTCCTCTGGTCCTGATGATCAGTGTAGCCCCATAAGTGCGGCCAATGAGTGCCAATCTGTTCTAGCTTTCAGTACCCATTTGTGCTGGCTATCAGTGCCTATCTGTGCTGGCTTTCAGTACCTCCTCAGTGATGCCTGTCAGTGCCCATCAGTGGCACCTATCAGTGCCCATCAGCGCTGCCTAGTCATGCCCATTAGAGCCACCTATCAGTGCCCAACAGTGCCGCAAATCAGTGCAGCCTCATCAGTGCACGTCAGTGAAGGAGAACAATCATTAATTTACAAAACGTTATAACAGAAATAAAGAAAACCTTTTTTTTTCTTAATTTTTGGCCTTTTTGTTTTTAGATTTTAATTTTGTTTGGGTACAGTGTTGCTTGACGATTGTCAAAGTGCAACAGCGCTGAAAACTGAAAATTGGCCTAGTCAGGAAGGGGATGAAAGTGCCCCTTAGGCAAGTGGCTAAAGTATAACTAAAGGCAAAACTTTTTTTTTAGTTTGGATAGAGGTGAGTGGGATTAAACCCCCTGTCAGTTTTTATTGTGGTCTGTTCCCCCACTAAGGAAATTCACCCTCTCAATTTGACCTGTTTGCCATTGTCATTGAAGTAAAAGAAAATCCCACATTTTTGGGCGGTCCCTAAAAAAAGTAATAGAGGAGAAATCTTCCAATCTGGACACTAGTTCTGGTGACCTGGAGGTCACCAAGAAATTCCCTTAATTTGTAGGGAATTCCTCTCACTTCCCATTTGGCTATGGGATAGGAAGTAAAAGGAAATCTCCACAATGGGAAACAGATGGCAGAAAAAAAAAATCTGATAGAGGTCATAACTCTCCCTTACTCTATCCAAAATGAAAAAAAAAATGACCTATAGCTCTACTTTAAAGGACTACTAGGAGGCAATAGGAATAGGTTAAATATAAAATCAAATCATGCAGCGCTAAGAAGAGGGTAATAAATATAATGTCCGAAATGGCAATGTGTCAATATCCCAATAAAGAGAGGGGTGCGATGAATAAGTATATACCAATAAATATATAAATAATCAAATAAATATAATTATAAAGTTCCAATCGGTGACTGTAGCGAATCCTGATCCGTCAAAAGGTGCAAACAGTGGTGTAGGTAATACACACTCACCGGAAGCGCAAATTAATTGCACCTTATATAAGTAAATCCTGGTGTCATCTGATTTACTTATATAAGGCGCAATTAATTACTGATTATTTATATATTTATTTATTGGTATATACTTATTCATCACACCCCTCTTTATTGGGATATACATGAGTTGACACATTGCCATTTCGGACATTATATTTATTATGCATGATTTGATTTTATATGTTCTTATTTATGGTGTTGTTGGTTACCCATTCATGTGCATAGTCGCTCGCTCTTACTCACTCTAGGCGCTCACTTTTCTTTCTATATACGGTACTTACATCTTCTGGAATAGGTTAAAGTTTTACCAACATTTACTGAACATTTCCAACGTGAGCTTTCTTTTGAAAACAATTAAATTTGGTAGGTTTAGTTCCACTTTAAACCTGAAGTTTAGGCAAACAGCTAAATATACAAATAAAATACATAATTGGGATTTGATATACTTTGGTAAAGGATTAGATTTCTGGCCATACAGTCCTGATATTTACACAGCCCTGCCAGGCAGTAGAGCCAGATTGATGGATTTTCTCTACTGCAGGTAATTAATATAGCTAGGACACCTCCCTGTACCAGTCTGTGATTGAATGCAGGACACCTTAAGCATGGAGCACTGCCCCTCCCTATCCCAGAGTTCTGCTGTACTGGTGAATGCAAGATGCTGAAAACAAGTCACATCTGTATATTTATAGTTGCTACATTTAAAATATACATACATTTTTTTTTTAAATAAATACATAATTGCATTCAGTTGTGTTATGTAAGCCTGGAATTATGCTTTTATGATTTGGTTGTCAGATGGTACAAAAATATGACAGCTAAACCAGCTTCAAGAAGATCGTGGTGCAAATCAATGTTCACATTGGATGATACTTTAGCCCAGCCTTTTCCAACCAGGGTGCCTTGAGGTTTCTTTAGGGGTGTCTTGGCAAAATGTCTAAATATTGCTAAAAACTTGTATACAAGCCAGTGGGAACAAACCTGCCTTTTAGTTACACAAAGTCACAGGTTTTCATTGTGCATCATTACGATCTTCTAGCCCAGGGGTGGGCAAACTTTTTGACTTGAGGGCCGCAATGGGTTCATATATTGGACCCGGGGGCCGGACCAAGAGTAGATGAATGATGTGTATGTGTCATCCATAGTAAGTATAGTAATATTCCCCCATAGTAAGCATAGTAATTCATCCCCCATAGTAATTAATCCCCCATATAGTAATTCATCCCCCATATAGTAATTTATCCCCCATAGTAATTCATCCCCCATAGTAATTCATCCCCCATATAGTAATTCATCCCCCATATAGTAATTCATCCCCCATAGTAATTCATCCCCCATATAGTAATTCATCCCCCATATAGTAATTCATCCCCCATAGTAATTCATCCCCCATATAGTAATTCATCCCCCATATAGTAATTCATTCCCCATATTAATTCATCCCCCCTATAGTAATTCATCCCCCATATAGTAATTCATCCCCCCTATAGTAATTCATCCCCCATATAGTAATTCATCCCCCATATAGTAATTCATCCCCCATAGTAATTCATCCCCCATAGTAATTCATCCCCCATATAGTAATTCATCCCCCCTATAGTAATTCATCCCCCATATAGTAATTAATCCCCCCTATAGTAATTCATCCCCCCTATAGTAATTCATCCCCCCTATAGTAATTAATCCCCCATATAGTAATTCATCCCCCCTATAGTAATTCATCCCCCATATAGTAATTCATCCCCCATAGTAATTCATCCCCCATAGTAATTCATCCCCCCTATAGTAATTCATCCCCCCTATAGTAATTCATCCCCCATAGTAATTCATCCCCCATATAGTAATTCATCCCCCATAGTAATTCATCCCCCATATAGTAATTCATCCCCCATATTAATTCATCCCCCCTATAGTAATTCATCCCCCCTATAGTAATTCATCCCCCATATAGTAATTCATCCCCCATATAGTAATTCATCCCCCATAGTAATTCATCTCCCATATAGTAATTCATCCCCCATATAGTAATTCATCCCCCATATAGTAATTCATCCCCCATATAGTAATTCATCCCATATAGTAATTCATCCCCCATAGTAATTCATCCCCCATAGTAATTCATCCCCCATATAGTAATTCATCCCCCCTATAGTAATTCATCCCCCCTATAGTAATTCACCCCCCCTATAGTAATTAATCCCCCATATAGTAATTCATCCCCCATAGTAATTCATCCCCCATATAGTAATTCATCCCCCATATAGTAATTCATCCCTCATATAGTAATTCATCCCCTATAGTAATTCATTCCCCATATTAATTCATCCCCCATATTAAGTCCCCCATAGTAATTCATCCCCCATATTAAGTCCCCCCTGTGTCAATTCACTTACCTTTGCTCCGCGCGTTCCTCTCGTCGTATTCCCGCGCCGTTCCGGTGTAGCATGAAAATCTGTCTCCTATGAGGATCTGTCCCCCTCGACGTATCTGCGCATGTGCCAGTTTCAGGCATTAGCAGCCGATCGGCGATCTCCGGCACATGCGCAGATACGTCGAGGGGGACAGATCCTCATAGGAGACAGATTTTCATGCAACACCAGTCTTCAGGGTGGACTGTGAGAGGAGCCTAGCGAGAGCCTAGCTCCGCGGGCCAGATTAAAAGGTCCGCCGGGCCGTATACGGCCCGCGGGCCGTAGTTTGCCCATTGCTGTTCTAGCCTCTGGCGTTCTGGCAACTAATGACATCAGTTGATAAGGAGGATGTCAGTTTTCTGCACAGCATCCCTGTTTCACCCTGCCCTGCCCCTCTCCGTCAGTGCTATGGTCACATTAGCTCAGTGATGGAGAAAAACTAAGGGAGAGGAGAAACACTGGAATAATAGTTAGTACCAGTGTGCAAAAGTGTATTTGCTTTGGAAGAATAAATAACCTCTAATGGTGGGTTTCCTCATGTGTGGAAGTTGCTGCGTTATATAAAACTATTAGAACAATTTTTACATTTTAGAATGGGGTGCCTCAAGACTGTCCTTTTAACCACTTGCCTACCAGGCACTTATACCCCTTTATTTACCAGGCCAATTTTCAGCTTTCAGCGCTGCCGCACTTTGATTGACAATTGCACGGTCATGCAACATTGTACCCATATTAAATTTTGATCACAAATAGAGCTTTCTTTTGGTGGTATTTAATCGCCACTGGACGCTTTACTTTTTGCGCTATAAATAAAAAAGTGCAAAAAAATTTGAAAAAAAAAAAAGTTTCTTTGTTTCTATTATAAAATTTTTCAAACAGGCATTTTTTTCTCCTTCACTGATGTGCGTTGATGAGGCAGCACTGATGGGCACTGATAGGTGGCACTGATGGGCACTGATAGGCAGCACTAAAGGGCACTGATAGGCAGTACTGAGGTGGCACGGATAGGCGGCACTGATAGACAGCACTAATGAGGTGTCATGGATAGGCGGCACTAATATGCAGCACTGATAGGCGGCACTGATAGGTGACACTGATGATGGGTACTGATAGACGGCATTGACTGGCATCACTGCTGGGCACTGACTGGCGGCACTGACTGGCACAACCCCTGGGCACTGACTGGTGGCACTGACTGGCAGCACTGCTGGGCTGCACAGGTGGGTGGCACTGGTGGGCACAGGTGGGTGGGCACAGGTGGGTGGCACTTCTGGGCACAGGTAGGTGGCACTGCAGAGTGGCACAGGTGGGTGCACTGCTGGGCACAGGTGGGTGATCTGCTGGGCACAGGTGGGCGGAGCTAGTGGGCGCACTGCTGGGCACAGGTGGGCGGAACTTGCGGGTGGCACTGCTGGGCACCGATCATCAGGGCACTGATCATCAGTGCCCTGATGATCGGTGCCGATCCCCGCTCTGACAACTGCCGGTTCTCGGCAGTACTTTCCTCACGATCTGACAGCGTGAGGAAAGTGCAGCCGAGAACCGGCACTTGCATTTCCCTCTGATCAGCGTGTCATTGGACACCGCTGATCACGTGGTAAAAGGCCGCTGTGATTGGCCTTTTACCACATCACGTGATCAGCTGTGTCCGTAGGACACAGCGATCACGGAGATCGCCGGGTGCGCGCCACATGGGGCTCGCAGTAGAGCGCGTTCTGGGGGGACGTCATATGACGTCCACTCAGAACTGGCCGGCCGCAGTGAAGCCGTCATTCGGCTATCTGCGGTCGGCAGGTAGTTAAAGGGTGCCATGACTGAAAAAAGGTTGAGAAACACTGCTTTAACCTATGCAGAGGAGATATCAGTGGGGACTCCCAGTGATGTTTGGGGGTAGTAGTAGCAATCTGTCGGGAAAAATAAACTAAGTGACTGTTCCCTTGATAAAACTCGGTCATGGGAAGTCTGTCATGGTGGAAAGGGCCAACAGGCATACATATGTGACCTGATCTGATCATGAAAGGCCACTGTAGATGAATAATGTCTGATCCCTATAAAAGCTTTAGAGGGCCTTTACATGGGTCCAAGAGTCTTAACTTTAATTCCATCACTACACCACCAACTTTGGTCACAGTCAACAGGTGTTTGCAGACCTCCATTCAGCTTTGTGATGAACAGAGGTTCCTGTAGATGAACCTTCCCTAACCAGGGTTCCTCTTGAGGTTGCTATGAGCCATTTCTGCCTCTCGGATAATTATCCACCAACACCAATGATCTTTTAAGTTATCTGTAAGGGGGTAATCTTTCTCAATGACTTCAAATGCAAGGAGAATTCTTCCCACTGACTATCACCCTAATGTACTGTGAGCTGTAGATATAGTATATTATATACTGTAAATATAATAATTATTTGCAAGGGTTCCCGAAGCCTAGAAAGTTATTTCAAGGGTCACTCCATGTGCGAAAGGATTAAAAAGGTATTCCAAAACCACTGGGCCCACTACACAATTGTACACAGCATCTGTCCCCTTGAACAAACAAATAATGCATTGATAAAGCCATGAAGAGAAGGGCAACAATATAGACTGGGCTATTGCTGTAGTGCCTGTCTGCCTGTTGCCCAGCAGCTGTAGACATTATTCACATTATAGGTAGAATGCCAATGAGCGGTAGCTGGGTCCTGCAAAGTGTTTAAGTGAAGTGATGAAATCTTACCACATAGCTAAACTTTGAATTTCTATATGTACAGTATACCTGCCTGTTAGCAGCAGAATTTCTTTTTTCCCTAATGGAAAACATATGAATTTTTCCAAAAATATAACAGGGTTATGGCATGTGACTATTTAAAGAGGAATTAAAATTTTAAAAATTCTCTTTTCAATAGCATAAAATAATTGTGTCTTTTAAAGTGGAGTAAACTCATTTTTTATACATTTACCTACAGGTAAGCTTATAATAAAACTTATTTGTAGGTAAAATGAATATATCTTAAACGTGCACCATTTAGGAGATATTCTAGTGAGCGACAGACGTAACATCACCGGCTCATGCATTCCTTAAGAGCTGTGTGCCACGGCCATAGCTCCCGCGCACATGCGCAGGAGAGACGTCATTGTGTCTTCGACCATTTAAGTAGCCCAGGAAGCCGGACGGAAGACAGGGTGAAGATGGAAGTCTCTGCAGTAGCAACAGCGTGCCGGTGAAGGGCTTCATTCTCAGGTAAGTCTTTAATAATGTGCTAATATGCAGCGCATACTAGCACACTACCTTGCAAGGGAAAATATTTTTTATGTGGTTTACTACCGCTTTAACCTCCAGCAATCAGTTAATGGTTTGAGCAGTTCATTTATACTGCAGTAAAAAGCTGACGTATGATTGGTTCACAGAGGATACTGTATATGACTTTTCTTGACCCCTAAGATTTACTATGTCATAACCTGCCAGAGAAGAAGTGGTTACTTTCTCTTTTCAAAATTCTTTAGTTGGCTGAGGCTTCTGCTGCTCTTAACATTTCAATTGACGGGACTCATTGAAGCAAACTGTAATTCAATTATCGTCTAAGTCTCATTACTGCTGAACTCCGGTAAGTGGGCTCAGGTGATGTGCAGAAATGTAGAAAGAAGGTGACCTGCGAACAGAACGTGATCTGAAACCCGAAATACTGTATGACCATAACACACTTTCCTACCATAGCTAAGAACATTCAATTTATATAAGGTTATACATCGTCGTAACTTCATTTATAAGACTGCAGACCGTAGGTCTTTACTCATTACTCTGTTAAAGCTTAACTCCAGGAATTATCTTGATTGCCAACTTATATCGGTCCAGGTTGGTACAATGTCATTATCCATATTTTATATTGGGAGGAATGCTGGGGATGTTGAAAACCACTGCAGTAGCTAATGCTACATACAGTGATAGCCACTTTTGTCTGGGTCCAACAGACCCAGCAACTTCCCCTCTTCACAATGAACACAGCTCACTCCAATCAGAGAATGCAGTCTATTTTTTCACAGAATACAAGACATTTTCTGATTGGATCATAGTAGATTGCGATGTCATCTGCCCCTGCATTGCTAATGCCAATGCATTTAGGGGGTCACACTACTTCCATCTCATAAGGGCTACATGACAAAAGTTCCAAAATGAATAAAAAAATAACTAAAAAAATATGCAGTCCTACTATATGCATTAGCTTTTACACTCATATGCTCACTGGCCATTTTATAAGATACACTTGTTCAATTGCTTGGCAACACGAATTGCTAATCAGCCAATCACATGGCAGCAACTCAATGCATTTAGGCATCTGGTCCTGGTGAAGATGACTTGCTGAAGTTCAAACCGAGCACCAGAATGAGGAAGACAGAGGATTTAAGTTACTTTGAACTTGGCATGATTGTTGGTGCCAGACGGGCTGGTTTGAGTATTTAAAAAACTGCTGATCTACTGGGTTTTCACGCACAACCATCTCTAGGGTTTACAGAGAATGGTCTGTAAAAGGGAAAATATCCAGTGAGTGTCAGAGGTGTGGATGAAAATGCCTTGTTGATGTCAGAGTACAATGGGCAGACTGGTTGCTGTGACATTCAGATGGTAGGGTCAGAATTTGGCATGAACAACAATGAACAATTGAGTACAATGAACAATGAACAATTGAGCAGTACTGCTTAGAACTGAAGAAGGGGATATTCCCCCGAAAGCTTCTCCTCAAAATTGTATGTTAGTGCAAATAAAAAAAGTATCACAGACAGTACTCAATTGTTCCTGTCGCAAATGCACTAATACAGCTACAATCACCTCAAGCATAAACAACAATGAAAGCATTGATTCATCCTGCCTTGTATCAACAGTTCAAGCTGGTGGTCATAGTGTAATGGTGTGTGGGACATTTTCTTGGCACTATCAAGGTGTACCAAATAAAGTGGCCAGTGAGTGTATGCTTAGATCCTCTAGAAGATTTACCACCCTTCATGACCAGGCTATTTTTTGTAATACGGTGCTGAATTACTTTAACTGACAATTGCGCAGTCATGCATTGCTGCACCCAAATGAAATTTATGTTGTTTTTTCCTACAAATAACGTTTTCTTTTAATCACCTCTGGGTTTTTATTTTTTGCACTATAAACAAAAAACACTAACATTTAAAAACAAAAGAAACAATATTTTTTCCAGTACATTTCCAGTAAAAAAAAATGACAAAATCAAGTTTCTTCATAAATCTAGGCCAAAATGTAATCTGCTACATATTTTTGGTAAAAAAAATCCCAATAAGTGCATATTGATTGGTTTGCGCAAAAATTAAAGCATCTATAAATGGCGGTATATATATTGGATTTTTTCTTTTTATACTAGTAATAGTGGCGATCAATCACTTATAGCAAGACTGCAATATTGCAGCCGGCAAGCTTAAACTAACTGACACTTTGTGGGAACCAGTGACACTAATACAGTGATCAGTGCTAAAAATATACACTAACACTGTACTAATGGCGCTGGTTGTGAAGGGGTTAAACATCTAGGATGATCAAAGGGTTAACTGTGTGCCTAGCCAGTGTTTTTGTGTTTAAAGTGTGCTGTTTCTACTAGGCAATCTGCTAGATTTTATTTCCTGAATAAAATCCAGCAGATCTCTTCTGACAGAACACAGCTCTGCCTTGTTCACATAGGCAGAGCAGTGTTCTTGTTAGTCTCCTCAGTTAACAGCAAGTGCCGATGCTCATCCATTGGCCAGGACCTGTTCAGCGGCTTCTACTGTGTGCAATCACAGCAAAAGTGAACTCCGATGGCAGGTGTGTGCCCCCCCAGTGGCGGAAATGCAAAATTACATTTATATACGTGATTTTTGCACAGAGCGTCCACCCTGTAGCAATAAATCTGCTATAGGGCGGATGAAAAGTGGTTAAAATTCTACTATTTGGACTCTTGCTGTCTGTGCCCCCATTAGAAAGTTCCACTCTCTCCATATGTCCTGTTCACTGTTACACCAAAAGTGAAAGTAAAGGAAATTCCAAAATTGTGGGTTGCCAACAGCACTGGAAGAGAGGGGAAATCTTCCAATGGGGACACACTAGTTCCAGTGACAACCTAGGATTCCCTCACTTTGAAAGTATTTCTTCTAACTTCCTGTTTTGGCTTTTAGACAGTGAAGAGGAATCTCTGCAATGAACACATAAAATTTGATAGGAAATATACACTTAATTATGCTATCCACAATGAAGAAAAAAAAATTTTGCCTGTAGTTCTACTTTAATTCTCCAGAATATGATATCATGGACACTCCTTTTCATTGTTTAAAAGCATAAAGGTGTTATCCGTAATTCCCTTTAAATGTGCTACATTTTCTGGTGTTCCTTATAGGGCCGATTACACACCCTTTTGATTTAATTAGATACACATAAGGAGATCTGTGCAGTGTATGTACACACAGGGGGCTCTGATCAATTTACATGATTCAACCAAACTATGCAATTAATTTTCACAGACCTTCTTACCCCAGAGGCTAAAAGTGAATAGAGAGAGAGATCACAAGATAAAACTATGACAAGTTTTCTGTGTACCCTCTTTAGGAAACTCTCTGTGGAGATTTCAACCTATTTATTATGACTTTATAATTACAGTATCCACGGTGACAACCGCTAGAGTGATTTTATTTTTTTTAGAAACCCTTTCCCTGTACACCACGCATTTCACTTTGCTTTAATTAAAGGCCTTGATGCTAGCCGAATCCCGGGAGTCATTAAGCAAGCTCAGGCTTCAAGGATAACAAGGCCAGAGGTGAGAAACTGCCATTTTGCCCCTGTGGAGGGATACAAAGAAGACTGTTATGAGCCAGGGCAGTAAGGATTAACCCTCAGGAGCTAATTATGACAATCTGAATTTAGCAACTCTATCTTCGTCTTTGGTGCTGGATAATGATGAGAGAACTCTGCGTACAGTCAACGAGGAAATTTCAATATGCGTATATGAAATGTTGTCAAAGGCAAGCAAAAAGTGAAGGGAAGAGAGCAATACAAAAAGAGGAGTCTTAACAGGTAGTTCATCAGACAATGACTTGATCAAAGGGACCACATAGTTCAGGTGACACACGAAAGGGATGTTTCTGGGACTGCCAGGCTTAAGAGTGTAAAATTGAGATGCCAAAGTGGTTTTGAAAGGAAAACACCCTTCTTAAAGTCAGCTCTAGACTCCCCTTTCCACCTTTAAGTTCTCACATCTATATTATGCACTTTATATATTTTATATTTCCAAATGTCTTCAAGCTAGTCATGCGATGTGCAGGGTCCTATTCCTCCTTGGATCTGCTTCCTCACTGATGAAAAGAGCATGACGACATCAGCATTTTGCATCAATACATTATAAGTGCGGCTCAACATTGTTGTGCACCCTCACCTCCTCTCTAGGGCTGTCCCCTGTAATACCTCTTTACAACCATTGAATCTTAATTGTCTGGGTTGAATGACACTGGACGTCATGCATTCCAGAAGATGAAGGACATTTTGAAGTCCCTCCTAAAGGTATCTCAGTATATCCTAAAAAAGTCCAGATGAAACGTGTTGACTTTACCAAGATGCACCCCACCTCTGTCAGCCACATGGGATATCCAAATTAGTGACTACAGAACCAAGAATATTATTGCTATATGCACTGGAAGAGGAAAAATAAGCTGGGACCTACGTGATGTCTATATTTCTGTATTTTGGGTAGGATTTATGCAGTGGCCAGATCAACGATTTTTCTGTATACATTGATTCATTTTTTGGGGACACCTCCTCAGATGGTTTTTGAGATGAGCACTCTAGCCTTTTAATTCAACATATTCAAATGTTTTACCTTTTTACATGTGCCTGTGGCTGCTTGAGTGATGAGGGAAGGCCCCAAGTCTCCTGTGCCCTGTCACTCACCCTATCATCCTTATTGATCATGCCATGTCAGGGGAGCACCCCTGCGTGAAGTTTCAGAACTTCTTCAAGCACAGAAGTCTCACCTCCAGTCCAACAAGGACTTCAACCAGGTAAGACCCTAGGGGAGCCCCTTGCTGGACTCTCATATAGTGAACCAATTTCCCTCAGCTCCGTGGTCCTGGGGTTCCCCCTGCTGAATGCTGCAGTTATTGTACGCTGCCTGGGAATATAGTAAGGTTGGGTCCCTTTCCCTTCAATTCTCACTGAGGGGAACATTTCAGAATAAGCCCATTGGCAATTTGTGGTGTCTAAAGTCCTGTGGGGTCAACTTTTCATCCTGGGGGCCCCTATCAGATATGGGGTTCGATTACAGCAGCAGCTCCATTACATCCCCAGAAAGGGGACTCTACCTTACTTAATTGGGTTACTTGTCTAAATGGGAGAGTCCCTGTAATCTGAGAGGTCATCAATTTGCTGGTGACTTGGACATTTATTTGCTTCTTCCGTGCACTAAGCTACCACCTTGAGCCCATGCTCTCATCTGTTTCACCTTTATGCAGTTTCAATTTGTATTATCATTTTTAATCTACAATGTACTTCCAATTTATTTTGAAATCCCCTTGCACCATTAATCACTGTCTAAAAAAAAACCTTTCAGACACACCTGTCATACCATGTTCTCATTCTGAGTCTAATTAGAGGCAAAGATAAAACATTTTGAGCCCAAACTTTTTTTGTTGATAGAGTGGAGAATGGGTAGGATCTCGTCAGGTCTGCTTTTGCTGTTTGTGCCCATTTGGATAGATTTCCCATCATATCCTGTTTCAGTGACACAGCACAAAGTAAGAGGATTTCTCTTCAAAGCCATGGAATATTCCATATTAGACAGTTGGCACCAAACTGGTTTCTTCATTGAAATGCTTCCTCTCACTTCCTTTTCCTTTGACATACTAAAAGGCTGGATTTCTATTTCTGTATAAGAGACCATAGACACTAGGATCATTGGAGAGGGTGAGTCTCAGAAATAAAGACCTGACAGAAGGTCTAATCCCCCCCCATTCTATCCAAAGCAAAAAAAAAAACTTTTCGCTTTACATATAATTTAAATGTATTTTTTATTACAAAATTAGTATACATGCAAGAATCTCACCTGTAATTACCAGTATGGATGAACATGGGTTCCATCTGAACCCAGGAGGCAGCTGTTGGACATGCTATGGACAATAAGCTGTGGACAAGAAATTCACCACCTCACAGCTACTGTATATGTACATGCAGGGGCTCTGATGCTCATGAGATCCTTGACCTAATATGTCCCGGCACTGACAGTTGCCTTCTGGATTTAGGCTTAATTCAAGCTAGCTTATCCTTGATTCCCAGCATAGCATTACTTAGATCAGCCTTTCTCAACTTTTTTTTTACCTTGAAGGACCCTTGAAATAATTTTTTGAGCTCACGGAAGTCCTGCTAAAAAGGCTATATCTACAACTCATGGTACATGAGCATGATTGGTAAGTTGTAGAAACAAGTAAAGAGATTGGATTGTTTTACAACATTCCCCTGTCAAAAAAGGCAATAATCTTAAAGGAGAAGTGTGGGATATTAAAAAGCAAACCTACATGCTCACCTATTTGGCTGCAGAAACAGTCTGCAATTGTCTCCCGCAGGCTCTAAGACCGAGAACAGAGCAACCACATGGCTACAGAATTGCTCAGTTCTCAGTCTTCAGTGAGTAGAGATCAGTGACTCTCAGTTACCAGGTCTCTACTCACTGAAGCACTGGGTTGTGGAGGGGGAAGTAGCACTGAGAGGCTGAACCACCTGACGGTCAGGCATCTGGGTGGATCCAGACATTAAAATCGTGATTCTTGCAGAGCCTGGTCCAGCTCTGTGATGTTAACCAACAACAAGCTTTAGCCAGCTGCCGGCTAAACCTGGGTCACAGGAGTGCATAAATACAGTAAGTGCACTCCAGTAACCCAGAAGAGAAGTATGGACATAAAAAAGCTTTGGTCATACTTTTTCTTTAATATAAAACATAATAGTAATGTTTATAAAAGAAACAGACTAGAAATATTATAGCGTACATGGTGGTCATAAGAGAACTAACCCCCTTCAATTGTGGCAAGTGAAGAATTGACCACTTACATTTGCGGTCAGTGAAGAATTGACCTCTTACATTTGCAATTTGTGAACCCCTTACGTTTTATGTCATTGGCAAGTTAACCCTTTACATTGGTGGTAATTATAAAGTTATATAGTTAGTCCGGTTGAAAAAAAGACTCAAGTCCATCTAGTTCAACCAAAAAAAAAATACAATCATATATACACAATCCTATATCCACAGTTGATCCAGAGGAAGGTAAAAAAAAAATCCCAGCAAAGCATGATCCAAATTGCTCCAGAGATGGAAAAAATCTCTTCCTGATCCCCCAAGAGGCAATCAGATATTCCCTGCACCTGCTTTATCTATAAATATTAGTATTCAGTTATATTATGTGCATTTAGGAAAGAATCCAGGCCTATTTTTAAAGCAATCTACTGAGCTGGCCAGAACTAGCGCTTGAGGGACTCTATTCACATTTTTGCAGCTCTTACTGTGAAGAAACCTTTCCATATTTTCACAGCTCTTACTGTGAAGAAACCTTTCCCTATTTGGAGATTAAATCTCTTTTCCTCCAGACGTAAAGAGTACCCCTTATCCTCTGTGATGGCCTTAAAGTGAATACCTCAACATCAAGTTCACTATATGGTCCACCTTTGTATTTATACATGTTGATCATATCCCCCCTCAATCTCCTCTTCTCAAGAAAATAAATTCAGTTCCTCTAATCTTTCCTCATAGCTGAGCTCCTTCATGCCTCTTATCAGTTTAGTTGCCCTTCTCTGCACTTTCTCCAGTTCCCCAATATCCTTTTTTGAATTGGTGCCTGTGACATAAATGTGACCTGTAGCAATATGTAATCCTAAATGTAGTTTCAGTCCTTGTCATTAAAGAAATAAGGTATTCAGAGACAGATGGTCATCAAATTAGCATCTGAAGGGATCTAGCTTCCTCTGGATGTGATACCTAAGTGCCAATAAGATTTGTCTATAATCAGACTTTGCCACCTTCCTGAAGTAAAAGTGGAAACGTCTGGAGACAGGTTGGCTTCATGACAGCAGGAGACGGGAGCTTTAAAGTATATACATACATCAAAGGAGTAGGTTTCATCCCTCATACAAGCTAAAATATTAGTTGCAGAGAGATTAAAATACTTCCTTCTGATGGGGCACTCTGTGGGCTGCATCGGCATATAAAAACTATATTTGTGGCCTATGTAGAGTGCCAGGAAAATGCAGGAAATGGTTATGTGGTGCTGGAGTGCGATAGCAGAACAGTGATTGATACTGTCACGATCAGACTGATGCGTGGTGTCGGAAATTCAATCTCCGACTTGGTGATTCAAGCCGGTCTTGGTCAGATTGACTTTGGGCAGGTCAGCACCCAGAACATCCTGTGGGCAGGTACAGGAACACCCCCCAGAGGCAAATAGCCCAGGACTCATGTCCAGCCCACGTCCATATTCCCATAAATTGAGAACTGGAGATATGGACATGGTAATTCGTATGGAGCCGGTTCGATTTGACTGACGGATTGCTGACTCTCTGAATTGCTCCAGTCACAGGATAAATCTGGGTAAAAGTTTTATTCTGTTTTATTCCCTTTTATTTTATAGTGAATAGTCTATGTGTGTCTTCTTGTATTTTTTGTATTTTCTGTAACTTTTTATACTTTATACGTATTTTATGCACTGCCCACTTTCGGGATATTAAATCTTAAAATTAATAAGTGACTTCTGTGTATTTAAGCGGGCTTATATCTTCGGAGAGATTAGATTGGAGAGATTAGACTGTATTGTATTTTAGTGCCTTTATATGCTCAGTCAAGCTCATTGCCAATCTGTATGCAATTGCACTGCATGTTGGCAGATTGTGTGCAGATTGTAAAAGGTAACAGATCTGCCAGACAGAGATCTGTGTGTGTGTGGTGTCCCAACAGACCGTTCTGCGGATAAACTGTTGGGTGGTGGCCAGCTACTGTTTGTGGTGTGTCTGGTGTGGGGGTGTGTGAACAGTGGAAGAGTGATTAACACCGGAGTTCTAGCTGTAGGATAGCTGGAGGAATCCTAGAAGGGTATGCGATTGCTAAGCTGCTCCTCAACTCTAATTAGTGCACCAGATTGTATATAAGATTTGTATCTGCCGGTGTGTGGTCAGCCATTTGGATTGGAGTGGAGTCTCCCTCTGGTGGTGGCCAAGAGGTAGTGCGGGCTGTGAAAGTATATCATGGCTGGTCTTATATACGGTTTCATATATTCAAAGTTAAGTCCCCCTTATTCCCTCTTACCCCAAGTCACAGCCCCACGTGCGCGCCTCGGTTAGCTAGTCGCTGTGGGCGTGGCGTGTGGGTGAATCCGTGACAGTGCCCAAAACTGAACTGCATATTCCAGATGAGGTCTTACTAATGATTTGTACCGGGGTAATATGATATCTCTCTCTCTGGAGTCTATACTCTTAATACAAGAGAGGATTTTGCTCGCTTTGGAAACTGCAGCTTGGCATTGCATGCCATTATTAAGCTTATGATCTACCAGAACTCCCAGATCCTTCTCCACCATTGATTCCCCCAGTTGTACCCCCCCTAGTATGTATGATGCATGCATATTCTTAGCCCCCAAGTTCATCACCTTACACTTATCAACATTAAACCGCACTTACCACATAGTTGCCCAATTAAACAGAGCATTGAGGTCGGCTTGCAAATTGGAGACATCCTGTAAGGACGTTATTCCACTGCACAGCTTGGTGTCATCTGCAAAGACTGAAATGGAATTTTTAATCCCAGACCCTATATTGCTTATAAATATATTAAAAAGTAAGTGTCCCAACACTGAACCTTGGGGTACACCAATGACAACCCAAGACCATTCAGAGTATGAATCATGAACCACTACTCTCTGAATACGATCTTTTAGCCAGTTTTCTATCCATTTATAAATTGATTTTTCCAAGCCTGTAGACTTCACCTTACACATTAGTAGCGTGCGGGGAACTGTGTCAAACGCTTTTGCTAAATCCAAGTATGTAGTATACTTGGATCTTGAAAAAGCGTTTGACACAGTTCCCCGCATGCTACTAATGTGTAAGGTGAAGTACGTCTGATTGACACAGCCACTCCTTTGTCTAAGGTTTTGCTTACCTCCTCATAAAAAAAGAAATCAGATTTGTTTGACAACTTCTGTCTGTCATGAATCCATTCTGTCTGTTGCTTAAAATATTTTTTCCATCAATAACTCATCTATGTGGTCTTTAATTAAACTTTACAGTGTCTTCCCACCTATAGAAGTGGGAGACAAATCTGTCATCACTCGAGGAACTCCTAGCGACCTTAGGATTCCATGGAACCCTGGATGAGAAAGGACGACTTAGTCTGTGAGCCCTCGATCAGAACTGTTCTACTTTGCACAATGGTGTCAATCAGAAGTATGAACATGTACAGTATATAATATTAGTGAACACAGAAAGATGAGCTTATCAATGTATCGTTTCCCCTTCATTTTCCAACCACAGCCCTGGGACCAGTTGAGGACCAAGCTGCATTGCCAATTGCTGTAAAAAAAAGTAAGGTCACAGATCAGGTTATGCGGTCTGTCAGGGATAACTGTACAGTATCTCAAGGCCAGCTTAACCGAATTACAAGTTCTTTGGAAAGTAAAACATTTCATGTTATGTATTTTATCTCTGTGTTAAGCTCTTGGTATGGAGCTCAGCTCTAAGCTGTTATTTTAGGGTAAGCTCACAGCCATGTCCTCTTGCAAAAAATAATTGTGAGAAAAGATGCTTTATAACCTTCTTTATATTCTTCTAATGCAAATAAGTGAATGCAGCCAGAAAACATACTGGCATATCAGTCCTTTAAATGCAGTGCTAGCACTTTCCGTTAAGCTTTTTCTGAGAGTTAAATTTAATTTGTTGGTTTTGAAATCTCCTGCTTTCACACCTCTGCAGATAAACACAAATGAGACCAAAATAACTTGAGGCGACATCATTAAAATTGCCTACGTTCTGTTTTCTCTGAAACAAATACAAACGCATCAAGATTGATAACAGGCAGGAACGTCATAGACCTCAGGCGGTAAAAACTCTCCATCCCATTTGATCCTCTGACAAGTTTCTTAGGCTATTCATGTTTTCTTATTTTATCCGCCTCCAGGTCTCCCATCCTTGTATCCACTACATTTTTTTTTCCAATGAGGTATCAGAATATGACACGTGTTCCCTCAAGCTTCCACAGGCCTATGTTCTACACTTCTGCTTAGTCAAATAGTTAAATAGTCAATTCAGGAAAAAGAAAAAAAAACTTTTGAGGGTTGATATTGGTCATTGCCTATCTGTAAAAGCTTTTAATTTGGAGCCAGTTCTTTAATGCACCTCATGTTCTATAGAAGCTTTACCCTGAACAGTGTTTTAACCATGGTCGGATCTAGGGGGGTGCTGGGGTGGGCTAAGCCCCCCTAAATTTCAGCTGCGCCCCCCCCTACGTCCCGACGCTCGCAGGGAGCAGAACCCGGAAGACGGATACCTGCATCCATCAGCCAGAGAAGATGGAAGGGGACGCTGCAGGGGGGACATCGCGGGAGCGTAGGACAAGGTAAGTGCTGGAGGGAATCGTTGAGCAACGCTGCAGTGTATTCCAGAGTGTAGCTCATGTTTACCGCTTCTGGTACTGAAAGTTAACCCCGAGCTATACTCAGGAATACCGCCAGGGGGGTTAAACTGATGGAGTTATTACAAGTTTGTGATGCTTCTGTTTAACCCCTTCCTGCCCAGCCCAGCATCCCATTAGGGGACTCTTCACATGAACTTTCATCTCTGAAGAGTGATCTGCATTCAGATAATTCTTCAGAGGCAGTTGGCAGGCAATGTATAACCTCTTCACCACCTGCTTTAACCCCTAAAATTCCACACTAGCACACTGCAACCACGTGCTTTACACACAGTTGTAGGGTGCTTGCAGAGCAGCCTCATTCACTTGAATGGGTAACATTCAGCAGGCACTGTGCCCATAGAAAGCAACAGAGGTTAGAATTTGTAATGTATTGTAGTAATGTGTTCTGACAGCAAAGATACTTCAATGCCGCCAAACTACACTGATCAGCGCTGTCAGCTATAGCCGGCAGTGCTAAATGCGCAGACATTTTCCAGAGGCTGATTATACAGATTGATAGATCGACCTCTGTACAACCAGCCTGCCCATACTTGGAAATTCAACCAGTCCCTACTCAAGCATATTAATTTTGACCTAAGTATGCCCGCCCAGGGCAAAAATATGATTTTTTTGTGTGCATAAAAAAATATGAAATGGAAACAATAAAAAAAAAATGTTCCTTTGTCCTGAGGTTTATTTGTGTGTTTGATACTGTCAGTTGTGGCACAGTACTTAGTATTTTGTGGGTATGAGGACTGTAGTATATGTGTGCATTGTATATAGCAGGCGCAGAATCTGCTCAATCCCCCTTTAAGACTCTCCCACTGACCAGCCACAGAACCTATTTCTCTGTTCTTTCCCAGGGTGTTCCATGTCTGCTCACATGTTGTCATCCTGTTTTGATTATTGAATTGTAAAGCCAGTCAGATTACTCATTATGAGTATTGTTAATATTGTCCATGTTTATTATTACTATACAGGATTTATATAGCACCAACAGTTTGCTCAGCACTTTATACTATAACAAGAGACAATACAGCAACAATACAGTTCAATGCAAGAGGGTTAGGAGGGCCCTGCTCCTTGGAGCTTACAATCTAATGTTTACATATTGTTTATATTGTTTAGAGGCTAAGTTCACCTTTAAAAACATATATGTCCAGGGCACTGCTGACCCCTGTACACTGCCATACTGACCCCTGCACACTCCCCTGCTGACTGACCATCCCCTGCCTTGCGGACCCCTTGTACACTGGCTACAAACTGCTGACCCCTGCAATACACTACCATACTGACCCCTGTCCTCCACCCTGCTAACCGCCCGTCCTCTGTCCTGCTGACCTCCTGTACACTTCCTCAAAAACTGCAGATCCCAGCCCTTTGCTCTGATATTTCCTGTCCTCTGCCCTGATTATCCCCCAGTACAATCCGCTACTGATTCCTGTTTTTTTGCACTGCCCTGCTGACCTCCTATCCTCTGCCCCCCTGACTTTTTATTACTGCACCCCCATATCAGACTGGTTAAATCTGGCCCTGGTTTTAACAGGGTTGTTTTAGACAGTAAGCTATATTTTAAGTCACAAAACTTTGCAGTTTTTTGGTCCATTTAGGCAGGGGATCAGCTCACAGATCCCCTGCTGATTTGGAGCAGAGCGGGCGAATTATACATCTGTGTCAGCTCAGTTTCTGTAAAGCCTTACTTTGTCCAGGAGTAAATGGACTGTTTCGCTACCCAATCCACCTAAACCCTTCTGGGGTTTTTTGTAGACTAGATCGGACAAAGAGGTAGGCTGGTGTAAACAGACACAAGCCCACATCTATCTGTCCATAGGAATTTGTGGAACTTCAATCAGGTCCACCTGAAAATTGACAGGCAGACTTGATCGGATGTGAAAGCGGCCTTACTTGGCGGGTTCTGAAATGGCACATTGGACTCTGGCATTCAAACAGTCATGCAGATGTGAGATGGGGAAACAACTTTCATTGTTTGAACACTGATTGAAGTAAATTAAAATCGTTCTGACTGACATTCTGCAGTTTAGCCACAAGATGTCACTGTTTTTTCTAACACAGCCTCAGACTGCATAGAGATTTCTATATTCATGAAGAGGTGGGGTTTTACACTTGGAGAGTGAACAGGAAAAGGAGAGAAGCGCAGCCATGCTTGAGAGAGAGAAGGGGAGGCTGTGTGATCTGAGAATCCGATGCCATCCAGATGTGAGGACAGCCCTCCGTGATCAGAAATTCAGTTGAGTGAAGCTGATGGTGTTCAAGATGCTAACCCTGTTCAAAGAAAGGAAGATTGCTTCCAGGAAGCTGATGGAAAGCTGAGGAACTAAGCAATATATATACTGTGATATTGCATGCTTAGTGGAGAAACAGTTGTTCTGTTCAGAGTCACCAGCGGATGAAAAGCAGACCCGGGTCGGTAAGATCGTGCACGCACCTCATTTCAGTGTTGGCGCCTATAGGACTGAGACAGGCCTATAGTTAGTTAGTTAGGGTCTCTGTTTGTGTCAGGCCACAAGTGTTGATACTGATCATTGGAAGGACTCCACAACTTAAAATGACATTTCACATTGGAGAGCTGATAAAATCCTACAAACTCAAGACAGACTGGCATTTTGCTCAGAAGGAATACTCAGGCACATGCTACAGGACCAGTTATGGGAGGGGGAATACTGTAGATTTGTGTAAGATTGTAAGCTGTTGTGCTGCACCGCAGGCTAGCCCATACCGTACACCCATACACTGATTCCTGCTCTTTTAGGGTAATAACAGGTAAGGTGAGGCAGCTTAGTTGTGCCCGCCAGTAGGTAAATTACTACACCTTCTACCTTCATCCATCAGGAGGCGCGTGCTGTGCAGCACAAGGGTCTCAGCCTTTGGGCTGAGTGTATGTAAATTTATTGTGTATTCCAGTATTTGTGGTTTTGTTTATTTGCCACATCTAAGTAAAATTCTGTTGTGACAAAAGCTGGTGTTGGGGTTGCTTTCCTCGTTCGTGACTTCGCTGTATCCTGGGGAGCCCACCCCGGTACACGGCTTACACAGACCTACAGTATATGCCACTAGTACACCTTCATCTTCATTGAGTAGACCTTTCACTTCCTTTATCAAGCCAAGAATGACATCATAGTCGACAAAGACACAAAATTTAGTTTGAAGCTAAAATATATAACTTTAGTGAAGTTAACAATGTGGTAAAAAATTGCAGTGATTAAAATCAAAGTATATTCTGGCTTTCCCTTAGATGCTTGGATGGTGGAGTTAAGCAAAGACAGCTCCTTAAGGGTCTGTTAAATTTAGAAAGTTGATACCCGTCTTTGCTGAGTTCCATATGCAATCATTAAGCTATGTCTTAAATTGGCCATACACCAGTTGTTTTTTAAGAAGTGAACAAATGTTTTGAAAATTAAAATTTCAAACAGTTTGGTCAAATCAATGATAGTTTTCAACTGTAGTAATGAAAACATCTGAAGAAGGACCGAAATTCTAACTGTGAATGTATGTTTTTTTTTTAAATATACATATTGTAATACACATGTTCTAGGCAGAAAAAAAATCAATTTAATACATCCATTCAAGTGGCAGGTCTGGAGGAAATTTTAAAAGGAATTAGTTGACTCATTGTTGGTAAGATTAAATGCACTGATGAACGACATTTCAGACTTTCCATCTAAATGTGCAAATTAAATTTTACTAATGTGTGGAAAGATTTAGTCCCTTGGTAAAACATATTTTTTTAAACTAAGGGCCCGTTTAAAAAAGGAGAGCAGATACCATTACATTCTCTCCATAGGACACCACAGTGTCCTCTTCACACTGCATCTCCATTTTAGTCAATGATAAAAAGTAGGGTTCGGTGTAGAGATGGTGGGGCCCTAGGAGTGTTCTCTGCATAACACTAAGAACACTTTGATTTAATAAAACTGGAGAGTGCAAAATCTGGTGCACATCTATATAGAAACCAGTCAGCTTCCAGTTTTTTTTCTGTCAAAGCTTAATTGAACAAGCTGAAGTTAGACGTTAGAAGCTGATTGGCTACCATGCACAGCTTCACTGGAGTTTGCACTCTCCACTTTTAGTAAATCAACCCCTCTGTGTCACAAGGCTTTGGCAGGTCACTTGACCAAGCTCTCTTCCTCACGTTACTTTAGACCCTGCTCATTAAAAAAATGACGAAAAAGGCTATATAAATGTGCCAATATTTTTTGTTTTTCAGCTACATGGTCATGGCATTTCTCTGCTGCTTTATAATGCTATAAAAAATATTTTCAAAATGACATTCACATGGAAAAGCTTATATGAAATATTAGTGTCTAGTTTACATATATTTTAAATGCATTAATTGGGGTCAGTAAATTTTGCAGCTGTTGCCATTAGAATAGTCTTCCATAACATTCTTCCTTAGTGTCGACATTCATAGCACCAACATATTCCATAGGGTGGTACAATCAGAGGCTGTGCTATTTAAGCACAGCAATACAGAGTACCATGGCACCCCAGTGGTACTTGCAATTTTATTGCCTTACTACAGGCGCGTTAAGACACAGCAGAACTAATTTCAGCAGAAGCCAATTAACCTCCCAGTATCTTTTCAATAGCTGCAAAATTGTTCCAGCTATACAGGTACAATGCTGACTGCATAATTGTCTCTCTGGATGCTGAAAAGGATTTTGATAACACGTGCTGGGAGCAAATATTGAAGTGTAAAGTATGTCATTTCACAGTGAACTTTGTTAATATAATTAGCGATGTAGTGAAAGAAACCGATTTAGCAATGCACCGCGACAGGCAAATCTTCCAAATTATTTATATAGTAATAGCCCCCTTTCATACCTTTTTTCAGGCATATTTCAGAACGAAATGAACATACGCTGCTGCTGACAAACTGCATCATTTTACTTTCATGTGTACCCGCACAATTGTAATAAAGCTAATAAATGGCAGGAACAATGATTCACATTTACTGAAGTGACTCAAAAGGCAATGAGAATTTACAAAACTCAACATCATGGCTCGACTGACTGTTCTCAGAGCCCTTGTATCATGAAAAATGTTCCCCGTTAGAGCAAGAAACCCAGAGCCATTTAATTAGCATGCAGGGAACCACTCGCAGTATGAATTACAGCTTCCTTATGCTCCTGAGCTCCCAAGATTTTAAGCATTTCTACCAATACCAGATACTTTAGCATCCAAACTCTTGCTGGACCTCACCGCCAGGATTGAATTTCAACTTTCAGACCAGTTGCGGACAGTCAACAAAGGCCCCAGTGCAAGAGCAATTTTTGGGCCCCCCATTCAACTATCAGCAAGATGGATGTGAGCCATGTCCAGACCTAAATGGCATTGGGAGAGCATCTTAGCAGTAGATGTGAGCCATGTACACACCTACGTGGCATTGGGAGAGCATTTTAGCACTTGCTCAATGTCTCACAGGCTGCTGAACTGATTGCTTCCCCCTGGATTCTATAGGATTCTAGAATTATAGTGGGTGGAAGAATAAGGAAGCAGCTTGAAAATTTATGGGGATCCAGCCAATCCCTGGGGAGGTGTGCCCAGGAGGTGGCTGGAGAGCCCATAAATAGGCTGAGACATTGAGCAGAGGTTGTTAAAGCCTGGGTCCAGCCTTGCCAGGAAGACCCCTGTCTAGGGGCTCTGCCCTAAGAGCAGGCTGCTGGAAGCGCTGTTTAGGAGTCATCAAAGTCCCAGCTGGAACTTAAGCTGGGGGATCTATTCCTAAAGTCTGGTCTGGAAGCTTTTTTTGGGTCCGAGAGCTCATTGGAGTGTACTCAGTGGAAGTTGGTGGAAGACTGTCCAGCTGGTTTGTTAGTCTATGTCTCCCCCACTGAATAGTGTCCAGTAGATATCGGAAGGCAGTGTGATCCTGTGGCCTTGTGAGTAAATGAAAAAAGTGCTGTGCCTTAGTGACTGTGTGCAGTTTCAAGTTCTCTAAAGCAAGTCATAGGCATCTGTCACTCAGCAGAGAGCTGAGTGGGACTTTTTGTGCAGCTCAGTGTGGAGAGAGGAGTCCTTAAAGAAGTCTGTTCAGTAAATTCTGGGGTATCTCATGCTCCCCATCCAAGTTCAATTTACAATAAAGCATCAAAAAGACACCCCTTAACTGTTCTATTTGAGCCAATAGAAATGGAGAAAATGCTGAGTGCCTGGCTGTGTGTGCACTAATCTTGGGGAAAGGCATCAGTTTCACCAGCCACTTCTCCGGGGGTGCGTTACATTTGCTTTGGCCTGCTGCTAGAACATGCCCTTGACAATAGTGTGGGAGGCTGCACTAACCATAGTTAGTTATATTTCCCCAGCTAACCCTTAGGAGGTTTATTGCCAGTGGTGTATGCTGATGGAGGGTATAAATATTCAGGAATGGTCTTTAGAAGTCAGTTTCGGGAGATAGCATGCCCCTTTCATCATTCTACAGCTAGCCTCTGGAGATTAAATAGCAGCAACACCTATTTAAAATTAACCCTTATTAAACCGGGTAATAAAAGTACAGTATATAGCTCCTGACATTAAAAATAAGTAATTCTTAAGGACATATACTGTACATACACTAAGGGAAAGTTTGCAATAAGAAGACAACAAATACTGATACTTCCATCTTAGAAATCAATACAAAACATTACTATGTACTAAATATTATGAATACACAAAAACACATACTGTAGATCAAAGAAAACATGGATACTTGAAGAGGATGAATGATGAAAAATTAATATTACATTACAAAATTACAAGTCAAATCTTTATCAATAGCTGGCATGAAGTTAACTGATGAAGAATTAATGATGAAAAAAGAGTAACGATTTATGGGTATTCAATTCAGTACAGTTAACTTGAGGAGCATAATACGAATACATTCCTTGCTAGGATAAAATTAACTCAATAGATATAAATATAATCATAACCAATACACAATAAACATAATTATTACTTGGGAAGTTCATAGTGGATAAAGATAAAACTAGAAATCTTGTGGTGAGAGAATGTGAAAAGTTATAAATATATTGTATTGAAAAGTGACTGGCACCCATCTGTCCACAATGCTTGACTACTGCCGAGGGCTAGACCTGAGGTGAAATGCTAGCCCACCCTACCTCTGAAGTTCCACATATGTTTTTTTTCTTTTTTTTTTGGGGGGGGGGGTGCTACACTGATAGATACCTGTAGCCCTTTGGATTGAAACAGTATCATCCATGGATAGTTGGATCTGGTTAATCAAATTCAGAGTAAGATGGTCACACACATATGTTACTGCTTTGTTATAATTAGTAAATATGTATTTACTGCCTTTTATAATCTGCTATTGCAAAGGTAGGGAGGGGTGGAATTTTTTCTGCTGTGTGTGTGTTTTGATTTTTTTTCCTTAACAGATATTTTAGTGATTTGTTGCGGTTGGTTGCACTGCAAATCAGAAAGGATTGCTCTGTATCCTACTAAGGTTTAAATTGCAGCATTTTCTTTAAGGAGGCGATATGACATGTTTCATTTTAATAACGTGGTAAATGTCATATGGCAGAATCAGCACACAGCTACACACAGGATATCATTTTCTTTTTTCTGTTTTGCATTCTCCAGCTTGTTTTGTAATCTGTGTTTTACCTTGAGCTATATTTTCTAGTCTTCTTGTGGGGTGGGGTTCCCCGTTAACCTATGAAGGACTCCTGGAGGATACATTAGCTCCAAAGGTCAGCTCAGAGTTTATTTAACTTGCTCACTCAGAGCAAAGTGATTGGGGTGGGCTAAACACAGAACCTATCACTTAACCTCCCTGTAGGTATTCCCGAGTGTAGCTCGGGGTAAAGTTTCAGCACCACAAGCGGTAACCCCGAGTTACACTTGGGAATACCTTGCAGTGCTGCTCCGGGATCTGTTCTTCACTTACCTTGTTCTTCGCTCCCGCGATGTCTCCCCAACAGTGTCCCCCGCAATGTCCTCGGCCGATGGCGGCATCTGTCTTCTGGGTTCCATTCCCTGCGACGTCAGGACGTACGGGGACGGAAATGGCGGGAAATTTAAAAATGTCAAAAAGTGACATTCACAAAATACACTAAAATCACATAGTAAAACATTACTATATCAAACTTTTTCACATACATTTTGTCCCGAGTGCTTTGTCCTGCGCCCTGCCTGCATTTTTACTGTTCTTTCTGCCTTGAAACTGAGAAATGTCCATGGCGTCCAAAAACCGTCCCTTTAGGTCAAAAGCAGTTTTAGACCATCTAGAGAACAGTGATAGTAAATTAGAACTACTTGCAGAATTTAATGAGGATTCGTGGGGAAATTCGTCATGAGACACTGAAAATGATTTTGCGACTTTGCTCAGCGATGTGCGAACCTGGCGCTATATTTCAAATTTCAGTGTTTTTGGTTTGATTATATTATTGAAATAAATTTATTATTATATTATTATTTTTTATGATCATGTATTAAATTATAATTTATGATTTTATGTTTCAAATTTTAACATACCCAGGATGTTTACTAGACTCTTGTTCGGACAGATTTCAGCGCTTTAAAGCGCAGAAATACTGACATAATCAGACCGCTAGGATGGCTACAGTGATAGTAGAGTTTTTTTTTTTTTTTTTTAAATAACAAATGTGATACTTACCTGCTGTGTGCAGTGGTCCTCTGACAGCTCTGCTGGCCCCTCCCTCTTGTCAGGTGCCCCCATAGCAAGTAGCTTGCAATGGGCGCATATGAGCAGGCGCGCTCCCGAACTACTGCTCTCCTGATTGGCTCACTGGCTGTGATTGACAGCAGCGGGAGCTATTAGCTGCCTCAGCCAATCAGGAGTGAGTCTCTGGAGAACCGAGTCTCTCGTGGACATCGCCTGATTGGGATGGGGCGCAGGTAAGTATTAGGGATGGGCTGTGAAACAAAGAAGGTTTTCACCTTCATGCATACAATGCATGAAGGTAAAAACCTTGAGTCATTAGAACCGCTTTAATACTCACCTCACCTTTATCATAGTCTCAACCAGAATCTCAGAGGGAGTGGTGATGTCCCCATTTCTGTCACAGTTCTCAAAAATTGGGACTGGCCACTAGATTAGACCCCTGCATCACAGGAAGACACATGCTCCCCATATCCAGATGCAGTTATCATTCTGCAGTGGTGGACACATAATAAGAAGTGGGGAAGCACTGAACAGGTAAGTATAAAGTGGTTGGTGAGTGGCCCTATAAGTGTTACTGGTTTGCTCCCAACCTGCAACCATTTGTTGCCGACATTGGCTTGATTCTCGACTACAGTTCCACCTGATCTCCACCTGAGACCACTTGTTACTGACTGTGCTTGTTACGGACTATGCTTCTTCTTGAACCCTACCTGCTACATCTACAATGAGTCTCTGGCTTGCTCACCTCTTAGTGGAGTGATACTGAGGCCCAAGACCTGCCACTATCAGGCAGCAAAACCCATCTCCACCATCAGGAGTTTTGGTTAATACCAGCTAGTGCTTAGACCCCACACCTCAGGTGAGCCTGCGTAATCTGCTAGGGTGATCTGCTGTACTTTTCCTGCTGGTTGGTGGGAGTCTCTCTACTGCTATAGCTACTGGTCCCTGAGCTAGACCTCGAACAATGATGACCAACTTCTTGGTCACAGCACAAGACCTTATGGTCTTATATCTCCTGATAACAGGTCTTCTTTGACTGTTCCTGTTGAATTCCTCCCCACACAGTAACTGTTTTCTTTTTCTGAGCTGGAAGAGGAATTCATCCAATCACAGAACAGAGCTTCACGTGCACAGGATAAGGGCAAAACACAAGACCAACAAGTGATGACATTTCACAAAGGTCATCAGAAGCCTACCAAGACACAAAAATAGAATGAAAAAACCCTCACAATTCTAATTGGAGAAGGTGATGTAGGGAACTACACACTGGCTCTGATGTTCAGAACCCCCTCAATACACCTCCAACAATCTTTTGTAAACTAGGCCTTCCTATACATTTTCTTTTGCTGCTTTTGGAAGCATTCCATAGATAGATAAAGCATTGTATAATGAGAGAAAAGTATGTCAAACTGTATTAAACATTACATAATTTATATTTTAAATGCCTAAAGCATTTTTTAAAAGCTAGCACTATAACATCTAGGTCCATCCATCAGGAGATCCACATTTGTTTTGCAGCTGTAAGGGATTTCCGGCAAGACGAATCGCGATTAGAAATGCGCATGCGAATTCCCGGAAAATAATTTCCGGTTGTGCACATGCATGCACACGTGCACGTGCACACACATGGCGAAGATTGGCACCAGACAGCCTATTTAAAGAGTGTCTCTGCCCATGTTAAGTGCTGACTGGTCTTCAGCTCCCCCGTGTCCTGCTTGTTCCCGTGTGATTCTTTTGTTGCTGACCCGGCGTGTTCCTGACCTGACTCTGATTGCTCTCCTGATTGATACTGGTTCCTGCTCTGCTTGTTACTACTATGCCTGAATCAGAGGATCATCAGCCTTCCAAGGTCATCATCTGCAAGAGCTGCAAACATCAACTACTAGCGCTCTTGTCCCCTTGGTCCCTAGACTCCCTCTGGTCCAACTCCAGAGAGGTCAGGGCTAGTGACACAAGTGAGGCCGACCTCGTCATTTCAGTCTCCCATCAGGTACATGACAGCAGCCATGCCTGTGATTTCCGAAGATCTGACCCATGAGTCATAATGCCTAAATCCAAAAGAAAATTGACAATACAACTCTCCTTTTAATATTAGTACAGTATGCTTTCAGGTATGCTTTATGGTTGTGGTGGTCTGCAGGAGGGGGGCTTATCAGAATCTGGAAGCCCCTTTAACAAGCCGGCCCCCAGATCTCAACCCATCCCTATGTGAATGAGTAGGGGTACATACAAAAATAAATGTCCTCTGAAGTAGATCCAATGTCAATCATGATGAACGTCGGTCATTTTCCTGACGCAGTGGCTACTTGTTAACAACCATGACAGTTAATGGTTGTTAAAGACACCGGCAGCCGTCGGCTCCTTAACAACTAAAGGTCATAGTCACTAGTTCATCTTTATAGAGAGCAAGAGAGGGTAACTACATTCCTACATACAGTTGGATCATGGAGAATGAATGTAGCCACACTCTAACAGATGTTTTTAAACCATAGTTTAGAATCCCTTTAACCTAACCTTGAGGTGGACCCTAACACCTAACTAACCCAAACTTCAAAACTTAATTAAAATAAACCCTTCTCATTCTTTCTACCCGTAACACTCCACCTATCCTTAAAACCTAAAATTCAGCCTGACCTTAAGGGCTTGTTTTGAAGGTCAAAAGCAGCATGTTTTCTGAAGCATTTAGCTTGAATTTAAGATCATTTTGAGATACTTCTAAGATCATTCAGAGAACATAAACAATTGCATTTTTCCCCTTTTGATCTGATATTGATCTTCTTTGCATATACATGTCATCCTTACCCTAACCTGAAATTCAGTCCTATAACGTAACCTAAGCCCTAACACGTTACATAACATTTCACCCCCTAAATTTAACTTAAGCCAGTAATGCATGTAGCAGAGTGCCCACTTATTCACCATCAATGCAAAAGATAGCAGGACCAACCCCCAAAAATTCTTCAAATATATTAATAGTAAAAAGGTTCAGTTCGAGCATGTAGGCCCTTTACAAAATCATCTAGAGTGGGTGACTGGGGACAAAGAGAAGGCAAATTTATTAAATACCTTCTTCAGCTCTGTGTATACAAAGGAGAATGGGGGAGCTCTTGTCCATAATGGGCATGTTATTGACACAGCTCCAGATGATCCACATTGTATCACAACTGATATGATCCAAAAATATTTAGACAGAATAAAGGTGAATAAAACACCTGGACCGGATGGCATACACCCATGGGTCCTTAAAGAATTGAGCTCTGTCATTTCAAAGCGATTGCTTCTCATTTTTAGAGACTCTTTAATGACTGGCATAGTACCACTGGATTGGAGTAAGGCCAATGTGGTGCCAATATTTAAAAAGGGGTCAAAATCTTTACCAAGTAATTGTAGACCTGTTAGTTTAACTTCTATAGTTGGGTAGATACTGGAGAGTTTAATAAAAGACCATATAGATGAGTTCTTACTGGAAAAAAATATTTTAAGCAACAGACAGCATGGATTCATGAAAGACAGAAGTTGTCAAACAAATCTGATTTCTTTTTATGAGGAATTGAACAAAACCTTGGACAGAGGGGTGGCGGTGGATGTGGTATACTTGGATTTTGCAAAAGCGTTTGACACAGTTCCCCACACATGGCTAATGTGTAAGGTGAAGTCTACGGGCTTGGAAAAATCTGTATGTAAATGCTTAGAAAACTGGCTAAAAGATTGTATTCAAAAGAGTAGTGGTTAATGATTCATACTCTGAATGGTCTAGGTCAGTGGTGTACCCCAAGGTTCAGTAATCTAAAATAAATTGAATAACTCAAGCACTAGCTATGGTAAAATTAAAACAAAAAATTACAATTAAATACTGTAGATGCTAGTGCACACAACCCATGTCTCAGTGTGGCAAATTATACTATCATAATTGAAGTGAAAAAATGCTGCGTTACATGAAACAATGGCACAATCCATTATATAACCAAAAAACAAAGTGAAACGATATATTAGAAGATAAAATAGTAGAAAAAATAATACTGAAATAAAAATATAAATATATGTATATAAACAATATATATATATATATATATATATATATATATATAAAAAACAAAAACCACGCAAAAAATAAAAAATAATAAAGAATAGTTTTAAGTATGAATCAAACAAAAGTCATTAAAAAAATCAAGTTCAATCAATAAAGTGTTCATTCTGTGAACCTTCCTTTGGATAACGAAAAATATTTGCATTTGTCATCAATTCCCATGCAAGGACATCCTCCACCAGAAATCTGCTCCCCTCACGCAGTATGACCTCACATTATACAATGTTACGGACTAACTGCACTTTTGGTCCCAGATGGACTCAGAAGATCAGCTTGCTGAATGAAGACTCCAAAGTAAGCTCCCTCCTGATAAATGTCTTAGTATCAGCCATATTCCTCATTAAAAAGAACTCAACATAGTGCTTTATCCTTTTAAACTTTAATTCATCAATTAAACATATGAAATACACTCACGTTCCGGAGGTGTATTTTGCACCAGGTATGATGAAGATCCAGTGATGTACTGATTAAACACAAGATGGCAGTATCATCTCAGCAGCAGAGTCCTGTAATTGCTCAAAACAGACACCATCCGTAATGTAATGTAATGCAAGGCAAAGCACGGGCCCACTTAATGAATGCTATTGCCTGCTGTAATGCCGTTCCAAGAGCCGTTTGTAGAGTACTGCAACCACTATCCCGATGAATGGCAAAATAGTGATGTCATCAGCACACTCCTCCCCGATGCGTTTCATCATTAGTCATGTGACTTTATCAATGTGATCATTGATAGCGGTTGTAGTACTCTAAGAACGGCTCTTAGAACGACATTACAGCAGGAAATAACATTCATTAAGTGGGCACAAGCTTTGCCTTGCATTGCATTACATTACAGATGGTGTCTGTTTTGAGCAATTACAGGACTCTGCTGCTGAGATGATACTGCCATCTTGTGTTCAATCAGTACATCACTGGGTCTTCATCATACCTGGTGCAAAATACACCACCGGAACATGAGTGTATTTCTTATGTTTAATTGATGAATAAACGTTTAAAAGGATAAAGCACTATGTTGAGTTCTTTTTAATGAAGAATAGGGCTGATACAAAGACGTTTATCAGGAGGGAGCTTACTTTGGAGTCTTCATTCAGCAAGCTGATCTTCTGAGTTCATCTGGGACCAAAAGTGCAGTTAGACCATAACATTGAATAATGTGAGGTCACACTGCGTGAGGGGAGCAGATTTCTGGTGGAGGATGTCCTTGCATGGGAATTAATGACAGATGCACATATTTTCCGTTATCCAAAGGAGGGTTCACTGAATGAACACTTTTTGAATTACTTTTGTTTGATTCATGCTTAATATTCTTTATTATTTTTTATTTTTTGCGTGGTTTTTGTTTTTTATATATATATTGTTTATATACATATATTTATATATTTCTATTTTTATTTCAGTATTAATATTTTTTCTACTATTTTATCTTCTAATATATATTTTTTCACTTTGTTTTTTGGTTATATAATGGATTGTGCCATTGTTTCATGTAGTGCAGCATTTTTTCACTTCACATTATGATTGTACCCCAAGGTTCAGTGTTGGGACCCTTACTTTTTAATACATTTATAAACAATACAGGGTCTGGGATTAGAAATACCATTTTGGGGGTGCATGCGCAGAGGCTGAAGATGGTGGTCACACACTAATCTCGCTCCCCTTCACCGCTCTCTCTTCCAGCTCCTCCAGAGCCAACATTAGCAGCTACAACTATAACAGAGAAGCACAAGTACCGAACCCAGCATCTTTTGCAGATCCCCATGGGCAAAATCGGGCATCAGAAATACCCTCCATCACCCACCAGGCATTTGCTGCCTACACATATGGATAAGTATGTGTCACGGGCCGCATCCCAGGCCTCGAGTGATCACATCATCCCATCAGCAGAACCGGATGATCCTACAGGCCGCAAGGCAGAGGTAACAGCACTCTGCACTATTCCCTCCTTCTTCTGTCCCCTATCTCACAGCAGACATTCTGGATGATAAGTTGCATGGTCTTCTGCAGAGTTTGTCCCATACTATTTCTGCGGCAGTGGGGAAAATAACTCAGAAACTCAGAGGGGAGATAGCATTGGTGGAAGAACGTACAGATCACCAGGAAACCAAATTAGATGATCTGATGCAGTATGTGCATGTACTGGAGGAAGATAATCATACTTTGAAACAAAAGATGTCCCAGTTGCAATCTCTACAAGACGATTTGGAGAATAGGGGCATTGGAGAATAGGGAGCGGAGACAGAATCTACTTATACATGGCGTTCCCAAGTCAATAGGTGACGCTGATCCGCAAGATTATTAACGGGGACTGTTCACCGCATTGGCCCTGGCAATTCTGGACATAGATTGGCAAATGGATAGGGCCCACCGCTCTCTTGCACTGAGGCCTCCACTGGGCGCAAGACCAAGAGACATTATTGTCCGGTTTCATTATTATGATCGTAAGGAATCTCTGCTGAATTCAATGCATAACATGGCCTCGGTTGACGTTAGAGGGGAAAAATTAAAATTTAAAGTGATTTGTCTCCTATCACACTGTCTAAGAGATGTACTCTTTGTCAGCTTACTCTCCACCTTCAGAAACATTGCATTATGTACAGATGGGACTTTCCGTTCAGGTTAACTGTAACCTAAGATGGCACTCAACATACAATCAGAGATCTTCAAGGAGAGGCGTTTTTACGTAATCTGGGCCTGCCCCCTCTCTCAGATGAAGCTCTAGCACTGCCCTCACCCAAGTCACACACATACACATAGTTTACACATATTCTAAGCAATTTATAACAGATATAGGTCCTGCCCTATTGTTATTTCACTCCTCCCTGCTGAGTGGAGAAGAACCTCATTCACAGTTCCAACATTCTCATATCACAGTGATTCCCAAACCAGGCAAAAATCTAATGACCCCTGCTAACTACAGGCCCATAGCTTTACTAAACATGGATTATAACATTTTTACAAAACTTTTAGCTAATCGGTTAGCTTCTTTGCTTCCCAAAATCATACATAATGACCAGGTGGAATTTATCTTTGTGAGACAGGCAGGAGACAACACTAGGCGTGTGATTAATTTGGTTGATATACTCAATGGCTCATGAACACCAGCTTTATTGTTAAGTTTAGACGCTTAGAAGGCATCTTACAGGATTGGACCGGTTGGGATGGCCATATATGTTTGAACTACTGCGACATGTGGGAAAACAAGGGCCTTTTTTAAAGCAATTATGGCACTGTATTAATGACCTACCGCACAGGTTAAGCTTCCCTTTGCCACATCTGACACTTTTTCCATGCTCAATGGAACTAGATAGGGGTGTACTCTGTCTCCACTCCTATTTGTGTTGTGCCTTTAACCATTGGTAGTGGAGATCAGAGCACACCCTGACATAGCGGGAGTGACTGAGAGAGAGGAGTATAAACTCTCACTTTTTGCAGATGACGTTCTATTGACTATCACAAAACTACACTTGTCTTTGCCTGCTTTGCATAAACTTTTACAAGCTTTTAGTGACTTGTCTGGCTATAAGATAAACCCTTCAAAAATGGAAGCTCTACCCCTCAATATCTCATCCCAAGACTTTCCACTGCTCCAACAAAATTACTCCTACCACTGGTGCATGTCATCTATTAAATACCTTGGCACTCATATAACTCCAACTTATGCTTATTTGTTTGAGGCTAACTATCCCCCACTGTTTCAGGAAATCTATGCTCTCCTAAACCAGTGGGATGCCTATAAGATATCTTTACTGGGCAGGGTGAATATGTTAAAGATATCAATTTTACCAAAGTTACTTTATCTTTTTGAGACCCTCACAGTGGCAATACCACAAGCTCAATTACACACTCTACAGCAAGAGTTCTTTAGATTTTTTAGGCATGCAAGAAAGCCTCAAATAGCGAAAATGGTTCTCCTGGCAATTAAAAACACCAGAGGCCTGGGGGTACCAGATATTATCAAATACTATCTAGCCACTCATTTGAGACAAACACTATCATGGTTCACCCAAAAACCCCAAAATAGATAGACAGAGATAGAATTAGGATATATCTATCTGATCCACACATGCTCATTGTTACGCCCTTTTCATTATGCATTACCTCTGTCTCCCCCTCCTCCTATGCTTGACTCTATAAAATTCACCCTCAAAATTTGGTCAGCCTGTGTGAAATCCCAACAGTTATTGTCTGTATGCTCTTCATTGTTGAATGTCTTGTATAATCCAGAGCTCCCAGATAGCCTGTTTTACCCACAGATGAGCTCTTGGGCAACCAATGGGATAGTTCAACTCCGTCATCTGATCAATTCGGCTTCACGCAGGATTTGGTCATTTGAGGAGATTAGGAACGTGGAAACCCACAATACCTGTATCAGCCAGATATACCTATCTACAGTTTAGTCACTTTTTCCATGTCTTGAACTCCTCTCTAACATTAGACCGCACCACAGATTTTGAGAGGATAGCTGCTAATGGTCCCTCCCAACAACATCTTATTACCTCTTTATGTAAAACTACTCCTCAATACAGGTTCTCTTGTCGATAACCCTCACCGTTATATGAAGAGATGGGAAGAAGTCCCAGTCTCTTTACAATGTTGGCAGAAGATTTGGGACTCTGTACACAACACAACAAGAGATCTTAGTAACAAAGAAAATGTATATAAGATATTGATGTATTGGTACAAGACCCCTGTAGTGCTTCATGCCATCAACCCAAATCTGTCTGACAGGTGCTGGTGGTGCATGGGAGGAGTAGGCAACTTGGTGCACATCTTTTGGTTCTGTCCACAGATTACGGGTTATTGGGCTATGGTTAAGATGGTCTTGGAGCAAGTGCCTAATATTAACCTTCCCCTAGACCCCTTAAACTACCTTCTGGGTCTACCCTTTAGAGGCATTTCTAAACGGTCGAAGAGGTTGGGAATACATATTCTAACGATACCTAGATGGGTGATAGCACGACCTTGGAAATCAGTCGATGTTCCTACACTAAATCATCTCTTAAGAGCAATCTCTGAAATCAGAGAAATGGAATACCTTACAGCTCTAGTGGGTGACTACTCAGGTCATTTTCGATCTATTTGGGAACTATGGGACCATTCTTCCTTTAGTAGACTTCCTCCCCCTCCCCCTTCCCCCCTTTGTATAGCTCAGATACCTTTCTATTTGTTAAGCTTCTGACAAATAACGTAACCCAACAATGTGCAGGTGTATGTCGTTTTGTGCTTATGTATTGTATAGTTTACCATGCTGTCTAATTATTTTACGTTCACATTTCTTATGTTTCTGTTATTGTGATTTTCTTTTCATGCAACATTTACACCTAAAGTGTTGTTGTAATCTTGTCTTGAAAAAATGGGCTTTGGCCCTAATAGAAAATGTACAATATTAAAAAAAAATACCATTTCAGTCTTTGCAGATGACACCAAGTTGTGCAATGGAATAACATCCTTACAGGATGTCTTCAACTTACAAGCCGACCTCAATGCACTGTTTAATTGGGCAACTATGTGGCAAATGAGGTTTAATGTTGATAAATGTAAGCTTATGCACTTGGGGGCAAAGAATATGTATGTATCATACATATTAGGGGGAGTACAACTGGGGGAATCAATGGTGAAGAAGAATATGGGAGTTCTGTCAGATCACAAGCTTAATAATGGCATGCAATGCCAAGCTGCGGTTTCTAAAGCGAGCAAAATCCTCTCTTGTATTAAAAGAGGTATAGACTCCAGAGAGAGAGATATTTTACCCCAGTACAAATCATTAGTAAGACCTCATCTGGAATATGCAGTTTAGTTTTGGTCACCAATTCACAAAAAGAACATTGGGGAACTGGAGAAAGTATAGAGAAGGGCAACCAAACTGATAAGAAACATGGAGGAGCTCAGCTATCAGGAAAGATTACTGAAAGGAACTGAATTTATTCTCTCTTGAGAAGATGAGATTAAGGGGGGATATGATCAACATATATAAATACATCAGTGGTTCATATAATGAACTCGATGTACAGTTATTCACCATGAGGTCATCACAGAGGACAAGGGGGCATTCTTTACGTGAAAATGTGGAATAGACTCCCTCAAGAGTTGGTTCTGGCCAGCTCAGTGGATTGCTTTAAAAAAGACCTGGATTCTTTCCTAGATACACAGAATATAACTGGATACTAACATTTATAGGTAAAGTTGATCCAGGGAAAATTGGATTGTCTCTCGGGAGGATCAGGAAGGAGCAAATTGGTTCATTCCTTGCTGAATTTTTTTGCGTTCCTCTGGATTAACTGTGGGTATAGGATTATAACTTTTTTTTTTTTTTTTTTTAATGGTTGAACTGGATGGACTTTTGTCTTTTTTCAGCCAGACTATGTAACTATGTAATGCAGGTGCAGGCACCTTAATTCTTTTTTCCCACAACTCCCTGGGTTCTGGGACACACCAAGGGAAGATATGTACCTTTGCTTCCCTTTCTCATTGACCTTAAAACACCACCCCTGATAAAGAAGAGGTAGCTAGGCAAATGATCTGAAGCTAGGTGTGTGGCCTTCTACCGTCATAACTGGCAAGTGGGCAGTCAGACAGGAGCCTATTAGCTGGATGATCCAACTACTACGGGAAGCACCTTTCTGATTTCTAAGTGATGTGCCAGCTTTTTTTGCAGAGAAAAAAAAATGACACATCACTGTATTCAGGACAGGGCTCTGTGTTATTTACCATCACAGAGCTCTCTCCTGTCATCAGCTATACCAATAAACGAGTTCCGGTCATATATCATTGGCCGGGACCTGCTGATCAGCTTGTTCTGTAATCCAAGAACAGCGGAGGAGGCTGGTGCACTTGACCCCTACCTGTAAGAGCCAGATAACATACCAGATACATGATCCAGCCCAAGCAGCCACCCTACAGCAGTATGTCTGTGTGGGGCAGTCCGCAACTGGTTAACTAAAGTAATGATGCTCAGCATGATTATAAGTTGTTATAGAGTACATGTTTGTGCAGCTTGTTGGCAGGTGTTTTAGTGACCGTTTGTTATCCCTCCTTTAGTGATGTAGTAGTTGGAGATAGTGCCCCTTTATATGCTGCCTGTGGGTGGGGCCCTGTGCACTTGGGGTTTGGGAGCTTCACACCCCTGATCTGCAGAGATGTAGTGCTGAGCTAGAGCTGAATTAGAGAGCCCTCTGAAGGGCTGAATTGCCTGGGTGAAAAGAGAGGACACCTAGGAGTAGATTGAGAAAAGTTGACCCCCTTGACCCTCGCCTAGTTGGTCCCATGGACTTGGTTAAGAGTGGCACTTGGGCCTATGGAGGATCTCCTTTATGAGTGAAGAAGGGCACCCTGAGTAACACCTTTGCTAAAAAGACTGTAACATCTAGGAAAGATGGCATTAATAATTGGAAGTGTTCCGCACTTGTATAATCACTGAATGGAAAGTTATTAGTAGGAGAGAGTTCTGCACTGTGAACCTCTATCAGGGAGACGTGTACTGCTAATGTGCTGCAAAAGCCTGTAACCTAGTAATTGTGCTGGAGTGACATTTTTACAGTAAAGCAGTTAAAATGCAACTGACTGGACATTTAATTGTTCCGGATAACAGACTTCAGGCTGGAAAATATGTATGTAACAGGCTTCAGGCCAGGTGAAGTGTGCCACAATATGGCAGAGTATCTTCAAACAGGCAGGTGACTGTCCCATCCAAGAAGAACCGGGAAGGGTTCAGAGTCAGCTTGTATGAACCCCCAACCAATGGGAGACCCCCTACAAGCTTGTGTATGATTATGCAGCTTTTATTATTCATATTTGTCAGGGGCGTATCTGCTACGAGGCAGATAAGGCTGCAAAAGAGTGCAAAGTGGTGGGCAAATCCAGGGAGTGCTTGAGCCCGGGGGCCCTCTGTCAGTGTGCACTGGGCTGTGCAGGCTGGGTGAGGCCAGGAGGTGCCAGCTGGGGAGGAAGAAGAATAAGATGAGATCAAGGTGATGGAGTCAGCCTGCTCTTTGTTGCAGCTGCCCCCGGAGATCCTGATGGAGATGGGACACAGGCTTAGCTATCAATCCTGGCACCAGATCCTGACACCTTCTGGAGAAGCCACTGCCGCACAGGTAAGAGCTTGCAAGACTGGTGCTTCCCCACTCCTGTCACAGCTATTCATGGCTAGGATTCAGTGATGCATCACATGATGAAGGGGTCCTGCAAGGCTCTGAAATGTTGCTTCTTTAACTATGATGTGATCACTGAATAAACCTTTGGACCCGTTCTGGAGATCTTGGTGTGCTGGTGACATACTTTCTGCTTTACTTCTATATATACGGCTCCGTTAGAGATATTTCTCCTCACTTTCTGTTTGGGATACAACATTTTAACAGGCAGGAAGTGAGGGAAAATCTGCAACAGGCAAACAGACCACGTAAAAAGGTGAAAGATTTCTAGCATACTCTACTTTGAAAAATAATTTTTACATCTGTCTGCGTTGCTGTTAGAGAGATTTTCTCTGACTTCCGGTCTTGGGGACAATCTTTAAGCCAAACAGGAGTGATAGAAAAAAATTGGCTGCAGATACACGTAAATCTTAAAAATGTAATTCCTAAACTACTTCACTTGCTTTATCAGCTCATATCAGTATCAATCAGCTAACCACAATGGCACCTAAGGCCCAATGCTGAATATAAAGCTGGCCATAGAAATCTCAAAGCTTGGCTGATTCCTGCTAAATTGACCGAAATTCAAGCCACGGTTGACCTTGAAAGCACCAACTGGCTCAACAAATATCAATATAAAAATCTTATGTCCACATTGTTCAGTGTAGATGGGGGAATGGACTGATCAGTGGTGTTTTATGAAATCAGTGGGCCTGTGTGCAAAATTATAAGGTATGCCACGTTGCACAATTTAAAAAAAAAAAAAAAAGTAGTGTGCTTAGCAAGCTGTATAGTGAAGAGTGTGCATGATTTTCATTGTGGCAGGGGTGCTGCTAGGATTTTAAAAGACCTACGGTACATTTGGGAATCAAGGGTAGAGTAGCAAAGCAGGGCATGAAGAGCTCGGCGGTGAACTGTGGGTATGGCCAAATTGTGTTAACAGTGGGAGGGGCTTAAAGGGGTGTGGCTATGTTATGTTGTCTCAGCCAACCCACATGGAAGAAAAATATATTTTAAATATATTTTTAAAATACTCTTCCCAAATATATTGACATATATTTGAAGTACTACAATATTGGCCGTATTCAATATATATATATATATATATATATATATATATATATATATATATATATACACTGTATGCTGAAATGCACTATTATTACAAAATATATGAAAAATATTTTTAATAATACATTTTCGAATATACTGTATGTCTTTAAAAATACATTTAATCTACATTTTTGCAATGCATTTACAAACATATGTAAAAATATATGTTAAAATTACTTTTTTATATGTTAAAAAAATCTGAAGAATATATTTAAAAAATATATATTTTAAAAAATATTTTTCATATATTTTGTAATATATAAAAAATGCATTTCAACATGCAGTATATATATGTGTGTGTACTGAAATATATTTAATACAACCAAAATTGTAGTATTTCAAATATATGTCAATATATTTTGGAAGAATATAAAAATATATATATTTTCTTTCAGGTGGGAATCTCTGGCGGAGGGTGCCCATATGGGGGCTGGGGAGTACATAAATAGTTTAGGACCTGAGGCAGCCCTGTTCTTGCCCAGGAGGAGAGGTCCCAGCCTGAAAGGCTGCTGCCCTTCTGGGCCGTTCATCTGTAGTTCTACATGTGTTTATTGAGGTGCCAGCTAGGTTAGAGCTAGGGGGCCTGTTTTTCTAAAAACTTTCTGAAAGTGATTAAGAGATTCCACTGAGGATCTAGTCTGGAGAGTTAACAGGAATAAATGTCTGGCTGATATTGGAAGGAGGCATCAAAGTATCCAGGGACATTGTGAGTACAGACCTAAGTGTAGGATCTTAGTGACTGCTACTACCAGGGGCAGACCATATGGAAACTCGGGCACTGCCCGAGGGCCCGGGGTCAGTACGGGGCCCCATGAGATGCCCCTGGTACCTTTTTCATAGGCTTTTTTGAGTTTGGGCAAGGACACAGGGGCCCCATGATCCTCTATTGCCCGGGGGCCCCATGAGTTGTCACTCCGCCCCTGGCTACTACTATCCCTTGTGTATCAGTACCAGAGCTTGCACAAACTGGGACATTTCCTATGGTGTCTCAGAGTTACTTATTCCTTTAGTTGCTTCTAGAGGGACTGGACTAAGAAGCTTTGACAAAGTGAAGAGCATCCAGTCCAGTGTTGCCGGAGAATCCCACAGCTCCTTGCACCTCATCCAAGGTAAATTTGTAATAAAGCATCAAAAAGACTCCCCTAGACTGTTCATTGAGCCAGAAAGAGTGACCGTTGCTTTGTGCTTGACTGCCACTACACCAACTTGGGAAAAGAACCTGGGACAAGTCAGCAGGCCCTTTCGGGAGTAAGCACTACACATGCATGGCTAGCATAACTGTTTCAGAGGAGGAGAACTCGCTATATACTACTGCATATTGATAACAGGAGATTACTGGTACAGCCTGCAGATCCATAGCCCCATGTGAGAGCGGAGAGCGCACTTTACTGCACATAACTCATTTAACTCATTATTTCCCTTCTATATTAAAAGAAAAGTAGTTTACCATGGACTTTCAGTGACCTTGCAACCAAAATTAAACACAAAAAAAGGCTGACAAGTGCTCACAGAATCACACCACCATAAAATTACAACAAAATTAATGATACGGTTGCCATGGATTGCCCACAACGGACTATAAAAATATAGCACAAACATTATTTTCCGAAGGTGAAAACATAATTAAGACCACTGCTGACCAGGGATAAAAAGACATGGAATATAATCTTAGAATCAGAATTAAAAAAATAATATAATTAAAGTATATTTTTTTTTTAATTGAAATATGCAGGTAGTTTATGGCTTACAAAACAATTAGCAATGGCAGGATGAGCTGCAAAAGCCATAATAAAATAAAACTCAAGCTTAAACTATTCAGTTGTTTTGGAAAGAGTGGAAAAAGGTCTGTCTGGTTTTTATTGCTTTTATTCTCCTATTGGGGGAATTTACCTTCATTTCCTGTCATTGTGGTCACCAACGCAGGGCAAAGGATAAGCAAAATGAAAACAGATTATACTGAGTAAAGCTGGCCATATACCAGTAGCATTTAGTTTGCACATATGTTCAAAATTAAGAATCATTTTTTCATCAAAGCACTGATTTTGTCATCATTGGGTCAACAATTTTCATTCAAAATCTCTTTAAAATGTTGTCCAGACCTGATACTTGAATGATATTAATTTTTATTATTTATTAATATTTATTATTTATTGATCAGATCTCTTTTTGTGTCGACGTGCACATTACAAGAAATATAATTTTTCCTAAACAGCACACCAGCAGGCACATCTTTAGGGGATTAGGCAGACTACCTGTACAAGAAAAAGGCATCCAGCTCTAGATGACATCAGCAACAAAGATGGTGGGACCCAGAGTGTGACAGCGGCGTTGTGATCACAGCAGAACAACGCTGGATTTGCAGGTGGATTGAGTATATGAATTGTGCATAACACCAGTGCAAAGGTAAGGTAAAAAAAAAAGCTTGTGGGAGTTAAATTACTTTTTAAGGTCTCACAACTTTTACAATTAGGATTTACTTTGGATTTAATGGTGTCTTTTATGAATATTATATTGGTGCTCTTTGTACTGCTATATGTACTGATACAGAGCAGCCACGCTGTGCAATATCACATACTGTATATATGTGTGTATATATATATATATATATATATATATACACACACACACAGGTGAAACTTGAAAAATTTGAATATCGTGCAAAAGTTCATTTATTTCAGTAACGCAACTTAAAAAGTGCAACTAATATATGAGATAGACTCATTACATGCAAAGCAAGATAGTTCAAGCCGTGATTTGTCATAATTGTGATGATTATGGCTTACAGCTCATGAAAACCCCAAATCCACAATCTCAGAAAATTAGAATATTGTGAAAAGGTGCAATATTCTCGGCTCAAAGTGTCCCACTCTAATCAGCTAATTAAGCCATAACACCTGCAAAGGGTTCCTGAGCCTTTAAATGGTCTCTCAGTCTGGTTCAGTAGGAATCACAATCATGGGAAAGACTGCTGACCTGACAGTTGTGCAGAAAACCATCATTGACACCCTCCATAAGGAAGGAAAGCCTCAAAAGGTAATTGCAAAAGAAATTGGATGTTCCCAAAGTGCTGTATCAAAGCACATTAATAGAAAGTTATGTGGAAGGGAGAAGTGTGGAAGAAAAAGGTGCACAAGCAGCAGGGATGAACACAGCCTGCAGAGGATTGTCAGGAAAAGGCCATTCAAAAGTGTTGGGGACTTTCACAAGGAGTGGACTGAGGCTGGAGTCAGTGCATCAAGAGCCACCACACACAGACGGATCCTGGACATGGACTTCAAATGTCATATTCCTCTTGTCAATCCGCTCCTGAACAACAAACGTCAGAAGCGTCTTACCTGGGCTAAAGAAAAACAGACCTGGTCTGTTGCTCTGTGGCCCAAAGTCCTCTTTTCTGATGAGAGCAACTTTTCCATCTCATTTGGAAAACAAGGACCCAGAGTATGGAGGAAGAATGGAGAGGCACACACTGCAAGATGCTTGAAGTCCAGTGTGAAGTTTCCACAGTCTGTGTTGATTTGGGGAGCCATGTCATCTGCTGCTGTTGGTCCACTGTGCTTCATTAAGTCCAGGGTCAACACAGCCGTCTACCAGGAGATTTTGGAGCACTTCATGCTTCCTTCTGCAGACGAGCTTTATGGGGATGCTGACTTCATTTTCCAGCAGGACTTGGCACCTGCCCACACTGCCAAAAGCACCAAAACCTGGTTCAATGACTGTTGGATTACTGTGCTTGATTGGCCAGCAAACTCGCCTGACCTGAACCCCATAGAGCAGTGATGGCGAACCCGTGGCACGCGTGCCACAGCCGGCAGAGCCTTATCTGTGGGCACGCCAGGAGAATCCAGCGGCGCGCTGTCTTCCCGGCTGTAGTGTGCGTGACAGCCGGGTCCCAAGTGCGCATGCACAAGAAGCAGTGCTCTTTGTGAATGGTAAGGCGGTACCTGGGACACATGACAGATCCCAGAAGCCGCCGGACCAATCACAAAGCGCAGTGCTTCTCGCGCATGCGCACTGGGCATCCGGCTGTCCGACGAGCGCCCACACTACAGAAGCCGGGAAGACAGCGCGCGGCTGGATAAAGGAACAGGTAAGATAAGAAAAAAACTCTGCGGAAGTAAGAGCGGGTACCTGTCAAATTCAGGTACCCGCTCCCCCTCCCTCCCCAAAGGTCAGCAGTCATCTCTGTACTGTTCGCAGTCTCTGGTCATCTCTGTACTGTCCGCAGTCTCTGGTCATCCCTGTGCTGTCCGCAGTCTCTGGTCATCCCTGTACTGTGTCCCCAGTCTCTGGTCATCTCCTGTACTGTGTCCGCAGTCTCTGGTCATCTCCTGTACTGTGTCCGCAGTCTCTGGTCATCCCCTGTACTGTGTCCGCAGTCTCTGGTCATCCCTGTACTGTCCGCAGTCTCTGGTCATCCCTGTACTGTGTCCGCAGTCTCTGGTCATCCCTGTACTGTGTCCGCAGTCTCTGGTCATCTCCTGTACTGTCCGCAGTCTCTGGTCATCTCCTGTACTGTTCGCAGTCTCTGGTCATCTCCTGTACTGTGTCCGCAGTCTCTGGTCATCTCCTGTACTGTGTCCGCAGTCTCTGGTCATCTCCTGTACTGTGTCCGCAGTCTCTGGTCATCTCCTGTACTGTGTCCGCAGTCTCTGGTCATCTCCTGTACTGTGTCCGCAGTCTCTGGTCATCTCCTGTACTGTCCGCAGTCTCTGGTCATCCCTGTACTGTCCGCAGTCTCTGGTCATCCCTGTACTGTCCGCAGTCTCTGGTCATCTCCTGTACTGTTCGCAGTCTCTGGTCATCTCCTGTACTGTGTCCGCAGTCTCTGGTCATCTCCTGTACTGTGTCCGCAGTCTCTGGTCATCTCCTGTACTGTCCGCAGTCTCTGGTCATCCCTGTACTGTCCGCAGTCTCTGGTCATCCCTGTACTGTGTCCGCAGTCTCTGGTCATCTCCTGTACTGTGTCTGCAGTCTCTGGTCATCTCCTGTACTGTCCGCAGTCTCTGGTCATCTCCTGTACTGTCTCCGCAGTCTCTGGTCATCCCTGTACTGTGTCCGCAGTCTCTGGTCATCCCTGTACTGTGTCCGCAGTCTCTGGTCATCCCTGTACTGTGTCCGCAGTCTCTGGTCATCTCCTGTACTGTCCGCAGTCTCTGGTCATCTCCTGTACTGTGTCCGCAGTCTCTGGTCATCTCCTGTACTGTGTCCGCAGTCTCTGGTCATCTCCTGTACTGTGTCCGCAGTCTCTGGTCATCTCCTGTACTGTGTCCGCAGTCTCTGGTCATCTCCTGTACTGTCCGCAGTCTCTGGTCATCCCTGTACTGTCCGCAGTCTCTGGTCATCCCTGTACTGTGTCCGCAGTCTCTGGTCATCCCTGTACTGTGTCCGCAGTCTCTGGTCATCTCCTGTACTGTGTCCGCAGTCTCTGGTCATCTCCTGTACTGTCCGCAGTCTCTGGTCATCCCTGTACTGTCCGCAGTCTCTGGTCATCCCTGTACTATGTCCGCAGTCTCTGGTCATCCCTGTACTGTGTCCGCAGTCTCTGGTCATCCCTGTACTGTCCGCAGTCTCTGGTCATCTCCTGCACTGTGTCCGCAGTCTCTGGTCATCCCTGTACTGTGTCCGCAGTCTCTGGTCATCCCTGTACTGTTAATTAGTTTGCACTACTGTACGAGTTGTTTTTTCTAAACCAAAAGCTTGATATTCAGGTTTCATTGCAGTGTTGGCACTTTGAAAGAAATAAGTTGGTTTTGGGTTGCAGTTTGGGCACTCGGGCTCAAAAAGGTTCACCATCACTGCCATAGAGAATCTATGGGGCATTGCCAAGAGAAAGATGAGAGACATAAGACCGAACAACGCAGAAGAGCTGAAGGCCGCTATTGAAGCATCCTGGTCTTCCATAACACCTCAGCAGTGCCACAGGCTGATAGCTTCCATGCCACGCCGCATTGAGGCAGTAATTGCTGCAAAAGGGGCCCAAACCAAGTACTGAGTACATATGCATGCTTATACTTTTCAGAGGTCCGATATTGTTCTATGTACAATCCTTATATTATTGATTGCATGTAATATTCTAATTTTCTGAGATTGTGGATTTGGGGTTTTCATGAGCTGTAAGCCATAATCATCACAATTATGACAAATCACGGCTTGAACTATCTTGCTTTGCATGTAATGAATCTATCTCATATATTAGTTTCACCTTTTAAGTTGCATTATTGAAATAAATGAACTTTTGCACGATATTCAAATTTTTCGAGTTTCACCTGTGTGTGTGTATATATATATATATATATGTGTGTGTGTGTGTGTGTGTGTGATTTTGTATTTCCAGATAGAGGGTGCACGCGCACGCCGCCCTACCCGTGCTGTCATTGGCTCCCGACGATATCAATCACTGGGTCCCAGCCAGTGATTCATGGCTGGGACTCGGTGATTGACCGAGAAGCTGACAAGGGAGAGATCTGTGTGTAAACAATACAGCTCTCTCTCCTGTCAGCAGGGAAGTGCTGTTTTCAATTGCTCTGCAAAGCAGAGCATAGAAAGCAGCACGTTCCCTGGTAAAACAGCACACAGTAAGCCCAAGACAGTACATTGTTAACCCTTTGGTCACCCCAGATGTTAACCCCTTCCTGCCCAGTGTCATTAGTACAGTGTCAGTGCTTTTTATTAGCACTGATCACTGTATTAGTGTCACTGGAGATGTCAGTGGCAGTCAGTTCCCTCCCAGTGTCAGTTAGTGTCAGAATGCCCGCCGCAGACCCCGAGTTCCGCTATAACTCCCTGATCGCTGCCACTACTAGTATAAAAATAAATAAAAATTCCAGTAGATGCCGTTTGTAGATGTAAGAGGTGTAGAAAATAGGCAGCCCCATAAAATTAAAATCCAAAGCCTAATACCTAATATAACAGTAATCTATCTTTGTCAGTAGAAGATACTAGTGATTGGATTTTTATTGTATCATCACAAGAGGGCAGAACTACATCCTATTTATAACAGGAGGACACAGAAGGGAGAGCTAAATGTTTAACACTTTGTTTCTGGCAGGACTGTGATTACAGTGAACATATCCGGTTACATGTAATTAACAGTTTTTTTGTGTTTATTACAGGTAAACAGGAGGCTGTTTAACATGATAAATAGGACATAATGACTTAACATGTGTCCTGGTGGTCAGTAAATGCCGCTGCTACTATTATGCAATCAGACTACTCACAGCATGAGTGTGAATATATATTGCAGCTATGTGATTTGGCACTAAGATACGGGGAATGTGATTTCTCTATTGTAATATGCTATTGTTATGCAGAATAGGCTAAGAGAATATCTTCAGAAGGCCTAGAGATATTCAGTATTGCAATTAAAGATGTGATTAATGCATATGAAAATACTTATTAATGTATATGGAAATGTTTAGTAATGTATAGAGGACAGTGATTACAGTGAACATATCCGGTCACATGTAATTAAGAGTTTTCTGTGTTTATTACAGCCGTTCCTAATAAAGCACTTCTGGTTTCACCCAACCCATCTTTCGCACAGTGGAATTATTTACTGTATGTGCAACATAGACGCAATAACTTTCACATAAACCAATTAATATACACTTATTGGGAATTTTTTTAGCAGAATACATTTTGGCCTAAATTTATGAAGACATTTTTTTTATTGGATATGTTTTATAGCAAAAAGTAAAAACTGTTTTTTTTTTCAAAATTGTTTGTCTTCTTTTGTTCTTAGCACAAAAATAAAAACCGCAGAGGCGATCAAATACCATCAAAATAAAGCTCTATTTGTGGGGAAAAAAGGATAGAAATGTAATCTGCACACATCATTGCATGACCGCGCAATTGTCAGTTAAAGTAATGCACCGCTGTATCGCAAAAAATGGCCTGATCATGAAGGGGGGGTAAATATTCTAGAGGATAAGTGGTTAAAGGAGAAGTTCACCTTTCACAATGTTACACGTTACAGCCATGTTCAGGGTGTAACTGGTAACATGAAATGATCGGCCCCCGCTACCCTCTGATCCCCCATTTTGACAACTAGTGGGAGATTTTCTCCTCCCCACTAGCTGTCACGTTAAATAAAAAAAAAACAGTGTGAGTGCTGTGGTAGGTCATTGATTCTTCCTGTCAGTATCGGCTTGCCTGTACAAGATACGAGCAAGAAGATATACTGACAGGTCTGCAGGAGACCTGCATCGCATCAGCGATCTGCTGATTACTGGTGTATGCTATAGAGAACAGGTGTCATTCTGGCAGCCCTCCAGCTGTTTCCAAACTACAAGTCCCATGAGGAATTGCAAGATTGAAAGTTACAAGCATAACTCCCAAAAGCAGAGGCAAGATGGGACTTGTAGTTTGCAACAGCTGGAGGGCCACCAGTTTGACACCCCTGCTATAGAGGCTCCTACAACAAAAAAATAACAAATGTACATTTTTTACCAGAAAAAAAAGTTCATTTATTATTTTTTATTGAAAGGGAACCTATCCTTAAATAAAACTGCCTCTCTATACCATACCATACCTCTTCAGTACCATGAACTTTTCAGGAACAGTATAACTGACTTTTCCTGTAGTCAAGACCTTTGAATCTCAAAAGACTGTTTTACACTTTTCTTTCAAATAAGTGGCAGTTGATGAGAACTCCAATTCTGTGCTTTTGTACAATCTTCAAATACTGAAAATTGGCAGTTGATTTTAAAGAATATATATGGATGCCAGTAGACTGCACCTTGATGACAATGTTACATTTTCTCCCTATTTTGACATCTTAAAAAAATTCATTATAGACAGAAATGCTCTATATTTTAGCTGAGAGAGCAACTCTCTGAACGATCGACATGTACAATTTTCTCTAGACGGAAAAGCTTCCAGGGTTCATCAATAAATGTCAAATTGGACAGCCTAATAGCAGTGACATCAATATGCTGATGATTTGGGCATCCATTAGGATTACAGCATTGAGTAGAAAACTTGGCAATCCTGTGTAACCTGTACCCTTATGAAACCATGTTCTGGCCATCCATCATGTAAAACTTTTTTATTAAAAAAAAAGGGGTCAATTCGTCATAGACCCAAAATAAGCTACAAAGTCCCAGAGGATAGATGATTTGATATTAACCTCAAAATGACCCACCATATCAAGAAAGGCGGAAGTGCTAACAGAGATTTAATGAAATTTCCATTTAGATCATTAATGGCTCGATGAATATACACTCATAAATCTCTAAAGCATTATTGATCCTTAATTATGTTCCAGCAGTGCCAGTGAAAATACCCAAGGAGTGCCCTATTTTTGCTGTAATGAATAGTTTATGTGACTCCAACTGCTTTTAAAGGCCTAATGGATTGATGCAGACACTTCATATTAAACAAGTGACCTTCAGTTGACCATCAGAAGTGGTTTTGATGACCTGCAAATCTAAACTTAAAGTTTTATTAAAAGGTCGAATAAATATGTAATGAGTAGTGACGTTTCCTTAAGTATCTAATGCTAATAAGGCTAAAATCTAAGAAAAAAAGACAGTAATTTTAAATTAAAGAGAACATGTCAAGAGGGAAATATGAAACTTACTAGGTATAAAGTTTACAAGTTCTGATTTTACTCCAACCTTCGAAATTGTGTTATGTGTCATTGATACGTAAAGTGTTCAGCTGGATTTAAGTTTTAATACTGGTTTATGAAAATTATTATTATTATTATTATTATACAGTATTTATATAGCGCCAAAAGGTTTGCTCAGCGCTGTACATTATAAAAATGAGATGTTAATGCTCAACTCCAAATAAAACAATTTGTTTTCAGTACAGCTGGGAAAGGTTAAAGCTTCTTTATTGTCACCTTCATTCCTATTGGTGAAACCTCACCTTGCTCCCTCTTAAAACAGGAAATGATGGTAAATCTCTGTGGAGTCACAGAAAACACAAAAGCGATGTAGTCTGGGGAAGATAAAAACTTCTACAAAAGTTTTTCATGTTGAATATTTTGTGTGAAATATTTTAAGCATCAATAGAAACAATAGAGCAGTGGTTCTCAACCTTTCTAATGCCGCGACCCCTTAATACAGTTCCTCATGTTGTGGTGACCCCCAACCATAAAATTATTTTCGTTGCTACTTCATAACTGTAATTTTGCAGTGGGAGGACTAGTGCCACATCATTGGTGTCAGTGGAAGGAGTATTGCCCCATCACTGATGTCAGTGGGATGAATAGTGCCCCATCGTTGGTGTCAGTGGGAGGAATAGTGCCCCATCGTTGGTGTCAGTGGGAGGAATAGTGCCCCATCGTTGGTGTCAGTGGGAGGAATAGTGCCCCATCGTTGGTGTCAGTGGGAGGAATAGTGCCCCATCGTTGGTGTCAGTGGGAGGAATAGTGCCCCATCGTTGGTGTCAGTGGGAGGAATAGTGCCCCATCGTTGGTGTCAGTGGGAGGAATAGTGCCCCATCGTTGGTGTCAGTGGGAGGAATAGTGCCCCATCGTTGGTGTCAGTGGGGGGAATAGTGCCCCATCGTTGGTGTCAGTGGGGGGAATAGTGCCCCATCGTTGGTGTCAGTGGGGGGAATAGTGCCCCATCGTTGGTGTCAGTGGGGGGAATAGTGCCCCATCGTTGGAGTCAGTGGGAGGAATAGAGCCCCAACATTGGTGTCAGTGGGGGGAATAGTGCCCCAACATTGGTGTCAGTGGGGGGAATAGTGCCCCAACATTGGTGTCAGTGGGGGAATAGTGCCCCATCGTTGGTGTCATTGGGGGGAATAGTGCCCCATCGTTGGTGTCAGTGGGGGGAATAGTGCCCCATCGTTGGTGTCAGTGGGAGGAATAGAGCCCCAACATTGGTGTCAGTGGGGGGAATAGTGCCCCAACATTGGTGTCAGTGGGGGGAATAGTGCCCCATCATTGGTGTCAGTGGGGGAATAGTGCCCCATCATTGGTGTCAGTGGGGGAATAGTGCCCCATCATTGGTGTCAGTGGGGGGAATAGTGCCCCATCATTGGTGTCAGTGGGAGGAATAGTGCCCCATCATTGTTGTCAGTGGGAGGAATAGTGCCCCATCATTGGTGTCAGTGGGAGGAATAGTGCCCCATCATTGGTGTCAGTGGGAGGAATAGTGCCCCATCATTGGTGTCAGTGGGAGGAATAGTGCCCCATCATTGGTGTCAGTGGGGGGAATAGTGCCCCATCATTGGTGTCAGTGGGGGGAATAGTGCCCCATCATTGGTGTCAGTGGGGGGAATAGTGCCCCATCATTGGTGTCAGTGGGGGGAATAGTGCCCCATCATTGGTGTCAGTGGGGGTAATAGAGCCCCATCATTGGTGTCAGTGGGGGGAATAGTGCCCCATCATTGGTGTCAGTGGGGGGAATAGTGCCCCATCATTGGTGTCAGTGGGGGGAATAGTGCCCCATCATTGGTGTCAGTGGGGGGAATAGTGCCCCATCATTGGTGTCAGTGGGGGGAATAGTGCCCCATCATTGGTGTCAGTGGGAGGAATAGTGCCCCATCATTGATGTCAGTGTGGTGGAGGGGGAAATAGTGCCCCATCTTTGGGGTCAGGGGGGGGAATAGTGCCCCATCGTTGGTGTCGGTGGGGGGAGGAATAGTGCCCCATCATTGGTGTCAGTGGGGGGAATAGTGCCCCATCATTGGTGTCAGTGGGGGGAATAGTGCCCCATCATTGGTGTCAGTGGGGGGAATAGTGCCCCATCATTGGTGTCAGTGGGAGGAATAGTGCCCCATCATTGGTGTCAGTGGGAGGAATAGTGCCCCATCATTGGTGTCAGTGGGAGGAATAGTGCCCCATCATTGATGTCAGTGTGGTGGAGGGGGAAATAGTGCCCCATCTTTGGGGTCAGGGGGGGGAATAGTGCCCCATCTTTGGTGTCAGTGGGGGGGGAGGAATAGTGCCCCATTGTTGGTGTCAGTGGGGGGGAGGAATAGTGCCCCATCATTGGTGTCAGTGCGGGGGGGGGGAGGAAATAGTGCCCCATCATTGATGTCAGTGGGAGAAATAGTGCCCCATTGTTGGTATTAGTCACACAAATGATGGGGCACTATTCCTCCCACTGACACCAATGATACTTACCTTGCTGACCCCTGCTCCAGCCTGGGCTCGCTCTCTCACTTACCTGTCAGCTGTCTTCCTTCGCTGGCCGCTCTCCTCTTCACTTACTCCGGCAGTTCCCTCGATCTTCTTAGATCTACGCGCGCTGCCGCTCGGCTCCTCCTCTCCAAGCTCCACCTCCTCGCCGGTGATTGGCCGCCTGTGTGCCTCTCCTGAGGTACAGTTCCGGTGGCCAATCAGCGGCGAGGAGGCGGAGTTGTTGAGGGATCCCGGAGGTGTGGCCAGGTGACAGGGCAGCGTGTCATCCCGCCCACACATCGACTGAGTCAGAGGAGCGGTGTCTCGGTTCCTAAGACCATCGGAAATATGTGTTTTCCGATGGTCTTAGGCGACCCCTGGGAAATGGTCGTTCGACCCCCAAAGGGGTCGCGACCCCCAGGTTGAGAACCGCTGCAATAGAGCATTGTCACTGATAATTTTTTTATTTGCACTAACGTACAATTTTTCAGGATGAGTTTTTAGGGTGTACCCCCTTCTTCAAGGTCCAAGCAGTACCAATGCACAAAGTTTTAGCAGATCGTTATGCCCCCTTCAGACAGGGCAGTTCCTTCAGCATAATCCGCCTGCACAGCGGGGATCAGAGGAGAGAAACTGCTCCCTGATTTCAATGGGATGGTCAGATGGAAACAGACCACCTGTCCGTTTCCACCCAATTGTCATCTGATCTGATCTCCATCTGTCTGTTTTTGGCAGGATCGGATCAGATGCCGGTGGGTGTCAGTGGACTATTGACTGCTGACACCCACCAGTCCATTGAAGTCTATGGATGGATCGATCGGGTCTGCCTGAAAAACGGACAGTTGGACACCATAGGTCCACTCGTGTGAAAGGGGCCTTAAAGTAGGAAAATCTCTGAGGGGAAAAAAAAAAATACACAGTAATGGTAATTAAACTAACATAGTGAGATGAGACAGAGAAGGAGCTATAAGCCTACTACACAAGATCAGAAAATTGTATGAAAAATACCACTTTTGAAGCGATCGTATGATAATCTGATCGTTAGCACACAGCTTTCGGCCGAAATTATTTGAAGGGACAAGCACGGAAATTTTTCTCATATGAAAAATTTGAACATACAATACAAATACATTACATCAGTTCCAAATCTTCTTTCTGTCATACGAGAATTTTTGTATCTTTAGTAACCTCTTCACTTTTGATATGAGACTACAGGCAAAAAAAAAATGGACGATCATTTGTCCGATTAGGCTGTGGAGAAAGGGGGGAGACAGTCATTGAGGGGGTCGTAAAACTGTTGGATAGTGATTCATAAAACCTAGGTCTAGATTTAGGCCATTATCTTTTGGTTCCAATAGAACTATCATTCTTAGTTCAAAAGTTTTCCTTTCTTGAATAGTTTTGAGATTCCCTTTAAGAACTAAGACATTGAGGTCTTCCATAGTGTGATCCAGTTGTGAGAAATGATGTCCCACAGGTGTGTAGAAACTGTCTCTTTTATGTTCCTTGATGGTGTTCCTGTGCAAGTGTATCCTTGTTTGTAACTTCTGTCCTGTTTTGCCAACATAAGATCCTTTGCTACATGTATTGCATTGGATGAGGTACACAACATTACTGGAGGTATATTTGTATGATCCGATGATAGGGAATATCCCTTTTGAGTGTGTGCCACTTTTTGATGGATTGATTTGGTTGCACAGTTTGGATCATTTTTATTGCATTCCATTATATGTGATTTCATGATCAGAATTAGGTTTCCTGTTGATTGGTTTATGTCTGAGGTTGGGTGGTTGTCTGAATGCCAGTATTGGTGGTTGCCGGAGTTTCATCCTCTGTTATAATGGGTTGTAAATCATTGATTATCTTTCTTTTCTCTTCTAGCACTGGATTATATGTGGTTACATAGTTAGTCTGGCTGAAAAAAGCCAAAAGTCCTTCCAGTTCAACCATAGAAAAAAAAAGAAGTTATAATCCTATACCCACAGTTGACCTAGAGGAAGGCAAAAACACCCCCCTCAAACCATGATCCAATTTGCTACTGCTGGGAAACAAATTCCTTCCTGATCCCCCAAGAGGCAATCGGATATTCCCTGGATCAACGTTACCTATAAATGTTAGTATCCAGTTATATTCTGTGTATCTAAGAAAGAATCCAGTTGAAGCAATCCACTGAGCTGGCCAGAACCAGCTCTTGAGGGAGTCTATTCCACATTTTCACAGCTCTCACTGTGAAGAAACCTTTCTGTGTTTGGATATTAAATTTATTTTCCTCCAGATATAAAGAGTGCCCCCTTGTCCTCTGTGATGACCTCAGGGTGAATAGCTCTACACCGAGTTCACTATATGAACCACTGATGTATTTATACATGTTGATCATATCCCCCCTTAATCTCCTCTTCTCAAATGAGAATAAATCTTTCCTCATAGCTGATCTCCTCCATGCCTCTTATCAGTTTGGTTGTCCTTCTCTGTACTTTCTCCAGTTCCCCATTATTCTTTTTGTGAATTGGTGCCCAAAACTGAGCTGCATATTGCAGATGAGGTGTTACTAATTATTTGTACCGGGGAAATGATATCTCTCTCTCTGGAGTCTATACCTCTTTTAATACAAGAGAGGATTTTGCTCGCTTTAGAAACCGCAGTTTATCATTGCATGCCAATATTAAGCTTGTGATCTACCAAGACTCTCAGATTCTTCTCCACCATTGATTCCCCCAGTTGTACTCCCCCTAGTATGTATGATGCATGCATATTCTTAGCCCCTAAGGGCATAACCTTACATTTATCAACATTAAACCTCATTTGTCACATAGTTGCCCAATTAAACAGTGCATTGAGGTTGGCTTGTAAGTTGAATACATCCTGTAAGAACGTTATTCCACTGCACAGCTTGGTGTCATCTGCAAAGACTGAAATGGGATTGTTCATTTCAGACCCTATATCATTTATAAATATATTAAAAAGTAAGGATCCCAACACCAAACCCTGGGGTACACCACTGATGACCCCAGACTACTCAGGGTATGAATCATTAACCACTACTCTTTGAATATGATCTTTTAGCCAGTTTTCTATCCACTTACATACAGATTTTTCCAAGCCCGTAGACTTTACCTTACACATTAGCCGTGTGTGGGGAACTGTGTCAAACGCTTTTGCAAAATCTAAGTATACCACGTCCACCGCCAACCCTCTATCCAAGGTTTTGCTCACCTCCTCATAAAAAGAAATCAGATTTGTTTGACAACTTCTGTCTTTCATGAATCCATGCTGTCTGTTGCTTAAAATATTTTTTTCCAGCAAGAACTCATCTATGTGGTTTTTTATTAAACTCTCCAGTATCTTCCCAACTATAGAAGTTAAACTAACAGATCTATAATTACTTTTGACCCCTTTTTAAATATTGGCATCACATTGGCCTTAGGCCAACCCAGTGGTACTATGCCAGTCATTAAAGAGTCCCTAAAATTAGAAACAATGGCTTTGAAATGACAGAGTTCAGTTCTTTAAGGACCCATGTGTGTATGCCATGCAGTCCAGGTGCTTTATTCACCTTTATACTGTCTAAATATTTTTGGATCATATCAATTGTGAGCCAATGTGGATCATCTGGAGCTCTGTCAATACCATGCCCATTATGGACAAGAGCTCCCCCATTCTCCTTTGTATACACAGAGCTGAAGAAGGTATTAAATAAATTTTTTTGTAAAGGGCCTACATGCTCGGAACGAACCTTTTTACTATTAATATATTTGGACAATTTTTGGGGGTTGGTCCTGCTATCTTTTGAAATCTGTCGTTCGTTTTCAATTTTTGCTGCCTTTATTTCCTTTTTGCATATTCTGTTATATTCTTTGTAATGTTTAAAAGATGATAGCGGTCCTTCATTTTTATATTGAATAAAAGCTCTTTTCTTATTATCTATAGCCTTTTTAACTTTGTAAGCCACATAGGTTCGATTTTTAGCCTTTTAAACTCGTTGCCCATGGGAATATATTTTGCTGTGTGTTTACATACAGTCTTTTTGAAGAACTCCCATTTCTGTGTTGTATTCATCAATGCCAATATTCCCACCCAGTCTATGTCTTGGAGAGCAGCTCTCAGCCTTGGAAAATTAGCTCTCTTGAAATTGAGCGGTTTTATTTTTCCCGTATGTGCTTGCTGTTTACAGCTGACAATAAATGAAATCATGTTGCTGTTTACAGCTGACAATAAATGAAATCATGTTATGGTCACTGCTACCCAGATGTTCTTTTATATGGACATTCATAATAAGCTCTGCATGGTTTGAGATTACCAGGTCCAGCAGACCATCATTCCTAGTAGGGGCCTCTATGATTTGTACAATAAAATTGTCCTGTAGTAGGTTTAAACATTTTTGCCCTTTACCTGTTCCTGCAGTACCATTACTCCAGTCAAATTCCAGGTAGTTAAAATCCCCCATTATTATCACTGTCCCAACCCTTTCGATATGTGCAAGAAGCTGAGTTTCCACCTCCTCATTAACACTGGGAGGCTTATAATGATTACCTTTGTAGTACGCACCCCCATGTGCAGTTCCACCCATAATACTTCAGCCTCATCACACTCTCCATCAACTAGGTCCTCTTTCACACTCGCTCTGAGATCACTTCTCATATAGAGACGGACACCACCTTTCCTATTCACTCTGTCTCTTCGAAAGAGAACATAGCCAGGAATATTAATGGCCCTGCCATGCGAAGAATGAAGCCAAGATTCAGCAATACCATTTAAATCATAGTTCTCTTCATGCAACAAAGCTTCCAACTCACCTATTTTGCTTGGCAGACTTCTGGCATTGGTGAACAAACACTTTAATAGATTGACATCTTGTTCACACGTATTTTGCATATTTTTTATATTCATACAAATGGTACCAATTCCACTGGTTGTTTGTAACATGGGAACCTTCTTATCATCTGACATAGCCTTCCCCCCATCTTTCCCCATTCCACTCACCAATACGTACTGACCCTTGTCTGATCTGTCTACCCCATTATAATCTAATTCTCCCTCCCCCCTCGATCTTAGTTTAAATACTCCTCCTATAAACCTCTCCCCCAGCACAGCAGACCCCCTTTCATTTAGGTGTAGACCATCTCTAACATATAGGTTGCACCCCAATGAAAAGTCAGCCCAGTGCTCTAGAAACCCAAATCCTTCCCTCTTACACCAGGTCTTTGGGCATGCATTGAGTTCTCTAATCTCCCCCTGTCTTTCCTGAGTTGCGCATGGCTCAGATAATATTTCAGAGAATATCACCTTGGAGGTCCTTCCCTTCAACTTGCAGCCTAGTTCTTTAAATTGATTCTTAAGGAGCCTCCACCTTCCATGTATTCTGTCATTGGTTCCAACATGAACCAAGACAGCTGGGTCATGCCCAGCCCCTCCCAGTAATTTATCAACCCAGTCCACCACATGCTGAACCCTGGCACCAGGGAGACAGCAAACCATTTAGTTTAGAGACAGCAAAACATTTAGTTCTGTGAGCCCCTACCACTCCCTCTCGCTACAGTAACCTATCTTCCTAGCTGATAATCCTGATTAGCCCCTCCGCCCTCCACATCAATCCCATTAGCTACCTGCTCAGAGAGAAGAAGACCCCTTTTAAGGTTGATAGTTCTGCCCAGTGTTGCAACTTGCTCCTCCAGATCTCTAACGCGAGATTCCAGAAGGGCAAGCCGCTCACATCTGTCGCAGCGGTATCCAATCTGGAGCTGTTGCTCCATTGCTGCATACAGGCGACACACTGTGCACTGTAAAAAAACCTTCAACCCAGCTAGCACTCATATCCTAGTTACAATATTAACAGGAAAGGTCAGTTGTCACTTACAGGTTAGTAGACTCCTGTTATAATCTCCTGTTTTCAACTCCGGTTTTTTAACTCCACTTATCAAATGTCCACTTGGTCAAAGGTCTGACAAGCAAAATACAGGCAAGCTCAAAAAGGAGCAAGCTCACAGTGAGCTCTACAGCAAGTTATATAGGACCTGTATCACCTGAGACCAATTAACCCCTCCCCTTAATTAGCAGAGTGAAGGAAGACAAGGAAAATGCGATTTAAAAAAGTGACAGAAAAAGGGATTTAAAAAAGTAAAAGCTTTTAGCAAGACCCAAAGAAGAGAATAAAACAACTACAAGCACCAGCAGACAAAAGTAAAACTTTAAAATTTCCCACTCTTTTTAGTGATCAGCCAGCATAAAATGGAGGTACATGGGGTTTTTTTTTTTACTCTTTCTATTGGAGTAGATTTTCTCTTCGGGTTTTCAAGGCTGTGTTTATGCTGGTGTTGATGATTTTGTCCTTGTAACAGTTCTTATGAAAGAAGTCTGCTAGTTTACTGAGATATTTATCGGTCTTCCAGGTCTGAACATATTTGGTGGTATCTGATAGCCTGGCTGTGTATGATAGCCCGTTTAGTGTGTAGGGGTTGAAAATTGCAACTATGGAGATAGTTACGTATGTCAGTGGGTTTCCTGTATATTGAGGAGTGCAGCTTGTCATCTCTGATGTGTACTGTAGTGTCTAGGAAGTTGACGTGTGTTTGAATAGTCCATTTTTAGTTTGATTGATGGGTGAAACTTGTCGCTCAATGAATAAAAATGTTTTGGATTTGCTTCACCTTCTGTCTAGTGATGGCCTTGATGTTCAAGTCAAACGTAAGCGAGACTTGAACATCGGCCGTTCATGTGTTTGGCGAACACACGAACAGTATGGTCATTTGGTGGGCTGTTCGTCTTCTGTGCCCCACAATGCCCTATGCTCTGACAGTGCATTGTGATTGGCCAAAGTAATTCACCTGATCACAGGTCAGATGCAATGCTTTGGCCAATCACAGCACAACCAGCATGTCCCAGTCAATGATGTGACAAGGGGGTGGGTTCTCCCAACGGCATCATGGGGTGGCCCCGCCCCTTATATATTTAAGAACTGTCAGGCTGGCGGAGCAGTCAGATGGTGGGAGCCAACATCAAGACGTGAACCTTTTCTTTTCTTTTTTCAGGTCGGCGGCAGGCATTATGATTGACGTTGGATTTACTTCAGGGGACAATTTTTTATTTATGTTGTTTTAATAAAGGACTTGTCAAAGACGGTCTACTGTAATTTTTTACACTACACTCTTTTTTTAGTGAATGAGTTGAGGTCCCATGTACCCCATACACATTCACATGGGGGGGCAGGATCTGCGGGCCTCCTTGTTAAAGGGGGCTTCCAGATTCCGATAAGCCCTTGGCCTGCAGACCCCCACAACTACCAGCCACGGTTGTGGGGAAGAAGCCCTTGTCCCCATCAACATGGGGACAAGGTGCTTTGTGGGGGAGCTCCCCCTGCCACAAAGCACCCCCCATGTTGAAAGCATGTGGCCTAGTTTGGTTCAAGAGAGGGGGGAAGCTTGCTCGCCCCCCCCTTTACTGACTTGCTGGGCTGCATGTTCGAATAAGGATCCGGTATGTTTTTTTGGGGGGAGTGACCATTTTTTTTAGAATTTTGGGGTGGACGTTTCGCTCAAAACCCATACCAGACCCAAAGGGTTTGGTATGGACTGGAAGGTTCCCATGCCATTTTTTTTTCTTATTTTTTAATTGCCAGAAATTCTTTTTTTTTTATTCAGCTGTCAGAAGGAAACCCCGCTGACAGTTGATACATTACTGCATGGTTTTCACTACTAAACTACCACATGACTTAATAAAATAACTCATGCAGTATTTTAGTAGTGGTTTTTAGTGAATGTCAACTTTTTTTGCTGTGCAGTATCTTACCGCATACTTGGATGTGGTAAGATACAGCTTAGTGATTCTCCCCTGGGTTCAAACATCGTGGTCGTGGTTCAGTTTGGATGTTCAACCACGAACTAAACAGGGTTGTTCGGCCCATCACTACTTCTGTCTATCATCAATATTTTCAGATACTATCAGATGGTATCTGTATGGCTTTTGTTGTATGCTATTCAGGAATTTTTCCTCCAGTTTAGCCATAAATAAATTTGCATACTGGGGTGCCATTTTTCTTCCCATAGCAGTACCCATACATTGAAGATAGATGTCATTATTGAAAGCAAAGTAGTTGTGTGTAAGAATTAATTCAATGAGCTGTGTAACATCCTCAGCAGTGTATTTATGGTTTGGTGAGGATGATAAGAATCTTTGACATGCAGCCAACTCATCCTTGTGAGGCATGTTGCTGCACAGAGGATCTATATCCATAGTTCCTAGAAGTGTAATTGTTGTATATCGATGATCTTGTTCAGAAAATCAGTTGTATCTTGCAAGAAACTAGCAGTATTCATGACTAATGGTTTTCACCTTTTTTTCTGAGATTTGTTCAGTAAATGTGTTCATACCTGTTATGATGGGTCTGCCTGGATTTCCTGGCTTGTGGATCTTGGACATCATGTAGAAATCCCCAATTTCTGGATTATCTGATTTTTACACTGATAAGCTCTGAATGTAGGTGAGTTGGCAGTGTTTTAATGAGAACTTTTAATTGTTTAGTTAAATCGTGAGTCGGATCAGTTTTTTTATAATAAGCAGCATTTCCCAGCTGCCTTTGGCCCTCTTGTATGTGTTTGTTGGTATCCATCACAACTGCCTCCCCTTTATCCACTGGTTTGACGGTGATGGCTTGATTATTGCATACAAAATTGTCATGGACAGTGCTCAATTGTTTCCTTTGGAAGTGCACTAATACATCTACAATCACTTTAAGTATCAAAACAAACCAGAAAAAAAAACTAATACATATAGTATGAGGGAAGAGGAGGAGTGGGGAAGAAAGAGCAATGACTAATAACCCAATATTTTACATATGGTATAGGCAGATGCATATTAAAACAGAAAAGGACTTGAAGGTTCAACTTTAAGTGGTAGAAGACAAAATGTTTTTCAAACCATTCAAAGTAGTAATGGACAAATAAAAAAAAAAAAAGTTAAAAGAAAGGTTAGTCCGAGACTGGAGGGGGCGTGTCCAAGATGGCGACGGGACAGGCCGCTTAATACAGAGCTCCTGACGACCTGCTCCGTATCCACTGCCATCTGCGGGATAGCAGCCATCGGGACCCCGTGATAGACCCTGCTGTGTCCACCGGAAAGGAAATTGAACGGGTCTGGACCTTGCTGATCCGGATCCGCGGCGGCAATCCAGCGTGGCCGGTCACGGCCGAACGCGGCCGGGAGACAACCCGGCTAGTGCCTGCCCGGCGAGAGGCCGGGTGCACGAGGAAAGCGGTGCGGTCACGAGGAGAGGGTTGCCGATCATACCTCTCTCCCTCCTTCACCTGAGCTGGTGGCGGCTGGAGTCCTCCGTCCACCTCGGGAGTGTCGGCTTCTCCTCATCTGAGGCAGTGGAGTGGTGGGGCTTGTCACGGCCCGCACACACATGTACAGGCTGGGTGAGTGAGACACCCGGCGTAAAACAGGACCGCAAGTCCTAAGATACTCCCCACATATATAAGTGGGCACCTCTCCCTTATCCATCGGGGCACCCCCCCAAGAGCCCAGAGAACGTCGGCCTATAGTAAGGGCCTACACACCTCCCACTAGGATCTGTTTGACAGCTAGGCCCGAAACAGCAGCCTCTCCTACAAAGATTTAATAGGGAAAGCAGAGGAAATCCTTGCACTCATATGGATCCCTAATATGCTTCAGAAGCCAGAGACACATAGATTCATCACTGCTGATCTCTGCTCGCCCTCTCCAATCTGCTAAGGTTTATGCTGTGATCCCTGATTTGTTCAGAAATACTTCCTTTCTTCTTTCTTTCTCGTTAATTCTGGGGGTCCAGGCTGGCGCCCATTGAAAATGTCTACATAATATCATGATCCTTGTCGCACAGAGGTGGGATTACGCATTCATAACACAGAGAGTAACCGGAAACATGGGGAAATCAGATAAGAAATCTACTACCCCTCGCTCACGATCCCCGCGGCGTCCGAATGGTCCGGCAAATCGCAGCATTCCGGAATTATTCCGGTCGCAAACTCCAGATCACATGGAAGCCTCTTCTCGTGAATCTCCATTACACTCGCCTCCTACGGAAACTCATCCACAGTACCTGAATCAGCCAACGGCTATCACAACGGGACACCCTGAATCCTCCCCTCTCACCTTAGGAGATTTGAAAGCGGTTGCGTCAGATATTAAGGGAACTCTATCTACAGCTATAGCCGAGCTACATATCGATATGCAAGCAGTAGCCAACAGGCTTGACGCAGTAGAAGTTAAAATTAACGCACAAGATCGAGCCGTTTCTGAGATGAGCAAACAGGTTGACATGCACACCTTACATTTGAGAGAGCTTGACCGCCACATAGAGGACCTGGACAACAGGGGAAGACGGCATAATTTAAGGGTGCATGGTGTCCCTGAGGCAATCGAATCTGCCCAACTTACTCAAGCGCTCCTGACCATTTTTAATGATCTCTTGGAAAGGCCACCTGAATCTCCAATTGAAATTGAACGCATACATAGGGCGTTACGCCCGAGAGGTAGAGATGCCGACCCACCGAGAGATATAATTTGCTGCCTAGTTGATTTCCGGCTCAAGGAGGAAATATTACGCAGGGCTCGAGACAAACACCACCTGCATTATCATGGAACAGAAATCAAATTATTTCAAGATCTTTCCCACCTCACTTTGCAACGTAGGAAAGACCTACGTCCTTTGCTCGATCTGCTTCGCTCCAAGGGAATAGCTTATCGCTGGAAGTTCCCGTTTGGCCTTGCGGCAACACATTTGGGGAAATCCGCTCTCATGAGATTTCCAGAAGATCTTACAATGTTCTGTGAATCTCTGAATATCCCACTACTGGATATACCCAACTGGTCTACTGAATCTCTCCCCCTCTCACGATCAGCTGAAGATCTTATGGATACGCAATTCTCTGCCTACCCGGGCAGAGACAGACGACGCAGAACCCCCCGGCACACCTCAACCTCCCCTGTACGACGACGGCTCATTAATGCTGAAAGTTTACCAACATCTCCAGCACATCGTAAAGCACGTCATGAATGACTCTACTTCATTGTCCCCTATTTACACGCAGGCGCAGAACTAGCTTCTCAACTTGAAGCCTCTTTATCTTAGATTTGAATATGTTTCCGAAGGAAGAAAGTTATGGAAAATGAACTCCACGACCCTTCTATGCAATCCACCATACAACCACCTGTGGTCCTGGAAAATGGACTTTTAGGTATGTTTAACATACCAAATGCTCATATTTTCTTTGTACATTATCTACCAGTCGTATGTCTTAAGTGTAATTATACTTCCTTGCTGAGGTTATTCTGCTATGAGATTCGGAGGGGTTATGGGATAAAGTGGCTACTGGAGATATTGGGAATACCCTTGCTGATACTGGAGCGCTTTCGCTTAATCAGTAACGGTCTATTGTAACCAGTTTCTAGTCCTCATGGACAACCGATATGTAGACCAATAGGAGCCCTGGTAACATTGACTGAACCCTTATGCTTGACCTACGCCTGATGCCCTGAGTTCCGCTGTATTTTAACCAAAATACACCTAGTTTAGAGCTCTATCTGACCATGTTTATAACGTCCTATCATCAATGATTTACATAGGCAATGCCTTCCCTCCCAGACGATTGCATATTTTATGCTCCTTGAGATATTTTGGATTTGGCTTTTGTGCTTCCTTTTCTACTAGCTACAAGGTGCCACTGGGGGAATATTAGCACATAGTTACTTCATACTTAGGATGTATAACGGGTCTTTACTATCTCCTGGAATGGGCCGGTGCTGGAGGGTCCCATAGGGTTCTCTACTAATGGCGCTCCCGTCCTTATGTGTCCATGACTCAGCTCGTATATATATACATGCATGTATTTCTGTGTGAACCGGTTTTGAGTAGACTTCGCACTTATATGATGCATATGCATATTCTTCACTACCCCTACAATTATAGGCTCCCCCAAACACTACTCCGATCTCCCCCACGTGAATCATAGGATCTGACTAGTTATATACCCCCAACCTATTCTCGGACTAGGTAGTGTCTCAGTGTCCCAGCTATAGGATAAAGGCCCTCCATGTTGTGGCTCACATCCATGGTGCACCTTAGGGTGTTAAAGCGTGACCTATGCTATCATTGCCGCTGACCAATACGCAAATTGGGCCATGGATTCTAAATACCTTCCTTTCAATATGCCGCTCGTGGAGGGTAATAGTAAGCAAACTCCACACCCGTAAGCAATAACATTCTAAATAACAGAAGTTCCCTCGGTTAGGATTTGTATTTAAAAAGTTGTTTGAAAGTCAATTACACGGAATAGATGGCCTATGGCATACATCCTGGAACACTTAAACACTATATTATTGTTGTATCCATACTATGTTTCACATACGGTTGATGTTCTTACTTGAAACTGATACAGTTAAAAATGATCTTCGTCTAGTGATATGATTATCAGATATCATTGGTTCATAGTTAATGATAAGAATTATCTATTTACTTATTATGTACAGACTGAACTTATGCTTGTTTACCACGCTACGAGGTATGAGGACGCTTCAATTTATTGATTAGCACAATTTTTGGTACCTATCCACATTCACGTACATATAATCCACCACATAGGCACTCTCCTTCGTGACTTACTTCTTACATATTCCTCATCGTGTATTCGCGCCTGTGAGGACTGTCATTAGCCCCTGTGTTCATCTGCAATGCTTTAGCTTATATAGCTTTATATCTTTATGTATATTATCTGTTACCCACCTCTTTTCCCTTTTTACTCTCGACATACATTAGCTGCTTCCCACATATCTCTGTGTTTCAAGGCCATCTTATGTTGGTCAAAGTCCTTTATATACCCTTCGTTTGAGGACACGTAACCTTTTCACGAGTATATTATACGTTCACAATACGGCCGTTTCTGGGCTCGACACATCTCCAAGTGTAATTTCCTATTCTAGTACACACCTTTATAATTTACTAGAGCTTTATTGAGAGAGAGAGTAGCTGGCCTACATCTTCTCTGGAGTCTTATCTATAAAAGAAGTTGAAGGAACGTATGAATGCTATATATACATATATATATGGGTTTCTATGTGACACGCCTGACACTTCTTTCTTCTTCTCCTTTATTCCTCTCCTACATATCTATCATCTGTATTCCTATCTTGACACACTTTTATTCTAGTATTCCTTAAATTCCCTTTTTATCCTCTCCCCATACCTACCCTCCCCCTTTCTCCCCCCCACCCCCCTTTTTTTTTTTTTTTTTTCTCTTCTTCCTTCTTCTCTATCTGATATCTCTCTTATCTTACTTACAACCATTTGATACGCCAACAGGTTTTGAATAAGTATTTTTGGCATACAATATAATGGCTATTAACCTCCCATGTGCGCGTTCAGCACCCAAACTCTCTGTGGCCTCACTCAACGCAAAGGGCTTAAATATACCTGAGAAACGCTCGCAACTTCTAACATATATGAAACACCTTAGAGCAGACGTGATCTTTGTCCAAGAGACTCACTTTCGTGCAGACCACATACCTAGATTTTCGGATGCTAACTTTCCAAAGGTATATCACGCAGTCAACACGGAGGCGAAAGCAAAGGGTGTGTCTATTCTACTCTCTAAACAGCTCCCGTTTACAATCACTGAACATCTTGAGGACCCCGAGGGGAGGTTCCTGTTTCTTAAAGGCACCCTCTATAATAAGCCACTTACTCTAGCTAACATTTACAGCCCCAATACCGCACAAGTCTGCTTTTTTCGCACAATCGCCAAATTACTGTCCACTTTTCAGTCGGGTATTCTGATTCTTGGCGGCGACTTTAATGTAGCATTGAACCCATTGGAGGATACTTCCACCGGTTCCTCCTCTAAACCCTTCAAAGCACTCAAACAAATCAAACTGGAGCTACATGATCTTCTCCTCCATGATACCTGGCGCACCCTCCACCCTAAAGACAAAGACTACACGTTTTACTCTGCACCACATAAGCGACATTCTAGAATTGATTATTTTTTTCTTTCTCAGAAAGACTTACATAACTTGCACTCTGCTTCGATCGAACCAATGATCCTTTCTGACCACCACCCAATTTTGATGACATTACAATTTCCTGATGCGCCGGGCGCGTCCAAAACATGGAGATTGGACCCCTTTCTTCTTACAGACTCCTCTGTTTCCCTCCAGATCCGTGATTCTCTGACCAATTATTTCAAAGAAAATGTATCTCCTGAAACGACCCCTCTCACACAGTGGGAAGCACATAAATGTGTAACCCGCGGGCTTCTCATGTCTATAACCGCCTCGCGAAAACGTCTAGCTCAGGCATCTTTTGCCTCCCTACTGCAAAAAGTTCGTACACTTGAATGCACACATAAACGCTCTAGAGCCTTGAATTCTGCATCTGAACTAGATCAAGTGCGTAAACAACTTCTAGATGTTGTAGACAGGAAAGCCAAACGTAGTTTTATTCTTCAACAAAAACTCTTTTATGAACATGGAAATAAGAGTGGCAAGTTTCTAGCCCGGGCCTTACAAGCCAAAAAGGCAACTCGACACATATACCAGCTTACTTCTAAGCAGGGACGCTTATTGAAAACATCAAAGAATATTGCAGCTGAATTTGAAAACTATTATTCTGCCTTATACAATTTACCTGTACCATCTAAACCTCCAGGTGACACTAGATCACGTAAGACAATTATCCAGACTTTCCTGAACCAATATCTCCCAAACCCAATTACTAGAACACAAGCAAAAGAGTTAGATGGTGCTCTGACCCTGACGGAGTTACAACAAGCTATTGCACAACTGAAACCTGGTAAAAGCCCAGGTCCCGATGGATTTGTCACTGCCTACTATAAGACTTTCCACGACATATTGGCACAACCATTTTTACGGGCCTTCAATACCTTAGATACACCAGGGCAATCCTTGCGCCATCTCACTGAGGCACATATTACGGTTATACCAAAAGAGGATAAAGACCACACACTACCAGCAAATTATCGTCCGATCTCTTTATTGAATGTCGATTTAAAGATCTTTGCAAAAATCTTGGCCAATCGCCTATTACATATTATAGATCCCATTGTATCAATGGATCAAGTGGGCTTCGTACCTGGGAGAGAAGCCAGAGACAACACCATACGGGCCATAAATGTTCATCATTGGTTAATTCAAAAACAACAATCAGGCTTTTTCTTATCACTAGATGCCGAGAAGGCCTTTGATAGGTTAGCATGGGATTATATGGAGGCGGTTCTTTTTGGCCTTGGATTGCCTCAGCGTTTCCGTACCTTCATTATGTCTTTATATACCTCTCCCACAGCTAAAGTGCGAGTTAACGGTCTACTCTCGGACTCTTTTTTGATAGGCAATGGCACCAGGCAGGGATGCCCACTATCCCCCCTCCTTTTTATTTTAACACTGGAACCACTGATGAATTGCATCAAACAAAACGATAATATCAAGGGGATTCATATCAATGGCAAAATTCATAAGATAGCGGCCTTTGCAGATGACATCTTGCTTTTTCTAACAGATCCCCATATCACTTTACCTAATCTGCTAAAAGATTTTGAACTGTTTCATTACCTGGCCAACTTCAAAATAAACTTCTCTAAATCCCAAGCTCTTAATGTCTCTCTTCACCGGGAGGTGATTAGGCAAGCGAAATCGAACTTCCCTTTTGCCTGGCAGTCGGAGGCAATTACATACTTGGGAATCCAATTACCGACTAATCTAAAGGAACTCTATGATTTGAATTTCCTACCCCTCTTGCGTAATATTTCCAAAGACCTCCAGACTTGGAACAAACCTTGGTTTTCCTGGTTTGGTAGAGCAGCCATTCTCAAAATGAATGTGCTTCCAAGAATACTGTACCTACTCCAAACAATACTGATTGCATTACCGAGTTCTTTCTTTACTTCTTATAAAAAGCTCTGCTCCTCCTTTCTTTGGAATAACAAACACCCCAGAATTAGCTTTGTACAACTCACCATGCCTAAGAGAAGTGGAGGTATTGGACTACCTGACATTACACGGTATTACAGGGCGTGTCAATTGGCAAGAGTAGTAGACTGGACCTCGAACTGTGATCGTAAGATTTGGGTTGACGTAGAATCTGATTTTTCGATGATTTCGCTTGCCTCCTCCCCTTGGCTGGGAAATGCTCATATTCCCACTGAATTTCGGGATCACCCTCTTGTAGGCCCCACGTTAAACTGTTGCCGACAGATATTCCAGAACACTGAGCTCTCTTCCTCCCCGGGCCCCTTAACCCCACTCAAAAAGAACCCAGACTTTTTGCCGGGTATGTCCCGGACTTTCCTCTCTGGATGTGACCTTCCAGATAATCTGACAATACATCACCTTTTCAAAAATACTAAGTTCTTATCTAGAGAGGACATTTTGAAGTTATGGCCATCCCTGAACCTAACACCGTGGATCTATAGACAAATTCATCATTTTACACATAACGCCTCGCATTTACAAGACTACTCCAGGTCGCTTACTCCATTTGAGAAACTTTGCTTCTCGAATTCCCCCCAGCGACATGTTATATCCAAGCTTTACTCCCTTCTTGAAACTACTAGTATATCTCAACCTCGAAAAGCGTGTGAGGCTTGGATACGAGATTTACAAATACCTTTGTCAACTGACGACTGGGATCACATTTATGAACATATACATTCGGGCTCCATGTGTGTTTCCACGCAGGAAAGTAATTACAAATTATACTCTAGATGGTACAGAGTTCCGTCCCTGCTGCATAAATTTGACCCTCACATTTCAGAGTTGTGCTGGAGATGTAAACAGACAACAGGCACACTCCTACATATCTGGTGGGATTGTCCCTTGTTGCAGCCTTTTTGGGAAAAAGTGCGAGATATAGTCTCACAAGTGACTACTTACACTCTGGAATACACCCCGGCTCAATTTTTACTTCACCACTCCTCAATTCCGTTAAGGATGTACCGTAAGTCTCTTACCCTGCATATGATAAATGCGGCAAAACAATGCATTCCTGTCCACTGGCGATCAGAACAGATTCCTACTGTGCGGGAGTGGTTTCATAGGGTCATCAGAGTTGCGGAGATGGAGGAATTGATTTCAGTGACAAGAGACCACCCTGAGAGATTTCGGAAAACTTGGGCGTGTTGGAAACACTTCCAAACTACCAATTTCTATAATCTCTATATGAATAACTAAAACTAATCTACAGGTCGTGAATACCGTTCAAAGTTATCACCTCTGGAATAGCGCCGCGGACCGTGTTTATCGAAATGTATGTTAAGTCCTAAGGATAATACCTATTAGCTTGTCTACTATATTATATTATGGTTGGCTTAATAGCTATCACCTATTACTTGATCCATTCTTCCTCTTTCACTTCCTTCCCACCTCTCCCCCCCCCCCCCCCTCTCCGTTCCCCCCCCCCCCTTTTTTTTTTTTTTTTTTTTTTTTTTTTTCTTTTTCCTCTTACTCCTCCCTGTGCTTTCTAAATCTTCCTCCATATACAGTACTCTCCTCTTTTTCTTTTCTCTCTTTTCTTTCCTTTTGTCTCATATTTCTCTCTTAAACAACTATTTCTACATACAAGCAGAATCTTAACTTAACCGGGTGCGGAATTGCACGAGGCGTCCGCCTCAGACATCAATGCTGTTTTGTGCTCCACTACCCGATTACTTAAGCGCTTTTTACCCCCGACACTTGCATCCTCTATACCTCTATTGCTTACCATCCATATTTGCGAACTTGTTATTCTACTTTGTTTACTGGGTAGCGTGATCTCCTGTTTATGTTTACTGCATACGTCAATTACATGTCTGACTACCCGTCTGCGTTACGGGAGATTGCTTCAGTTATACGTGTGCAGAATGTGCTCCGTACATGTCTTTAATCTCAAATGTCTTGTATTTCAATAAAAATTTTTGGAAGAAAAAAAGAAAGGTTAGTCCTGAACAAGCTGTAAGAAAGTGGTGGAGCTTTTATAGGTTTACCAGGTGGAATGGCCTTAGTCAGACCTATCACAGAACCCTGCCAGCAGGGTTACCTAATGTACGATGCCATTGAAGACACAAGTGAGATTTGTGTTTAATATGTTGTATAAGCTTAAATGTCCTTTTGATTTTGGCCTGTAGGTGCTAATATGGTCTCCCAAACCATATTAAATAAGACTTTTGAAAATCAAAGACTCTATATTACCCTGACTTATATAAAGAAGTAAAATCTCAGCACTGTCAAAGCAAGATAGTCAACTTCAAACAGAAAGTCATCTGGAAAATTTTTGACGTACTATTTGTGGAGGTGACAAAGAACTAGCTTTGAGGCTCGTTAATAGTTTGGAGACTGAGTTTGTAAAATGTGTTAAGTCAAGCTAGCTGAAATGGCCAGGTTATGTCATGTAACTTGGTACAAATTACCCAGTCAGTGAGGAAGATGATCAAAAGGATGGCTTAAACCACAGTTTCTCAACCAGGGTTCCATGGAACCATAGAATCCTAGAGTTCCTCCAGAGGTTGCTAGGGTTTCCTTGAGCAATTTCTTCCTCTCAGATAAGTTCCCACTGACATCACTGATCTTTTATACCTGTCTGTAAAGTGGTAATTCTTCCCAATGACCACAAGTGTAACCACCCCACTTATGTACTGTATCATGGGTCGTAGATATAGTAATTTTTAGCAGGGTTTCCCTAGGTTTTAAGGGTTCCTCTGTTTTAAAAAGGTTGAGAAAGGCTGGCCTGAACTGTGGTGGGAAAAATGGATTTGAGAGAACACTACCAAAATAGGATGTAGAAATTGGAAAGCAGAGTCCCACAAATTGGAGGAATGGCAGAAGAAGCCAGAGGTCCAGCCTGTGGCACCAATTGAGACAGAGAGAGAAAAAATATTTGTTTACTCTTTGTCACAATTGACAAGGTGTATATTGACTGGGTGTGGGCAGGCTTCAAAACAGTGAGCTAAAACCTGAACATTTTGACATGACATTTATCCCAGAATGCATAGTGTTATGCAGCCTGCAAGCTGCTAGAACACCACTATCAATCACTTTTAATGAGCATTACAATGTGGATTGTATTCTGCTCATCACTACTAGCAATAATGCCCACAGTGAATCAAGGAAATCTGATGGCCACCTGGAGTCCATAGAACTACAAGGGTTGTGTTCAGGACATTTTTTCTCAGAAAATAGGTGCAGGAACTCCTCCCACCGTTTGAGTCACCGTTGTCTCCGCCTTCTTCCGCCCTCCAAGTACCATCCCTTGGTTCCACCTCCTAACCACCTGTACTGCCTACTTTGGAGAATACAGAACCAAGTATAATATTGTTGTGCTAAGTAATTTGGAATTTGTTAATGATAAAGAGGAAATCAGTAAAATATATCCCCTGCTGCAAACAATAGACCCACCCTGGCGACAACAGATCCCCCAGCAACAATTGACCCCCCAGCAGCAGCAACACATCTCTATACCCTCCAGCAGCCAGCACTAATAGACCCCTCCCTCAATGATAGATCCCTCCCAGCAACAAATGACCCCCCAGAAACATTAGACCTTACCGCTCAAAATTAGATTTCCTCCAGCAACATAAGATCCTCTAGCAGCAAGCATCAATAGACCCTCCAGTACACCCCAGCACTCTTTGCCATTACATACATCCATCACTGGAGGTGCTGGAACTGTGGTCCCTCGCGTTCCCACTGACAAAAAGCCCTGGTTGTGTCCATGTCCACCTGTTCACACAAGAAGAGGTTGGATCATACTGGATGTCATTTAACCAAGAATTGGTGCAGCACCTAAAGAAAAAGTGGTACTCATTAAGCAACACAGCAGCTTGGGCATAGTAAGTATAACCCTAATTGGTTTCTAAATATTGAAAAAAAAATAAATAAACTGCAGGTAAAGCACTTCTGGAGTTCATTTTAATAAGACATAATACCAATCAAAAATGATCTCCCATTTCTTCGTTGTTTTATTTTTTCCATTTTCTTTTTTACATGCTAGTTATAAACTTTCTACAATTAAATATATTTCAACTTTATGTTTGCATAAAATACGCTCTATGCTATGTCAAATTCTCTGTTGCTGTGTTTTTAAAGGAGATCTAAACCCAAACACTAACATCTCACATAAGCTTTAACATGCGAATATAATTTTTACTGTCATCTTCAATCCTTTTAGACCCGCAGCCTATGCTCCTGTATTGTCACCCTGTCAGTGCACCCCTAATGGAAACTACAAGATGTCATGCTGACACTGGCAGCACTCAGTTGCAAAAAGGATGAAAAATGTGAAAAGGTTTTGCACAGAAAAAAAGAATGATTTATCATTTAGTTATTTAGGCAAAATAAATGTCATCCAGTTAGTGTTTAGATCTATTTTAATATATACCAATCAGCCATAACTTGATGACCACCTGCCTAATATTGAGTAGGTCCCTCTTTTGCCAAAACAGCCCTGACTCATGGAGGCATTGACTCCACTAGACCTCTGACGGTGTGCTGTAGTATCCGGCACCAAGTCATCAGTAGTAGATCATTTAAGTCCTAAAAGTTGCAAGGTAAGGCCTCCATGAACTGGACACCCTGCACATTCCAGCACATCCCACGTATGCTCAATTGGATTAGGATCTGGAGAATTTGGAGACCAAGTCAACCTTGAACTGGTTGTTTTCTTCCTCAAACTATTCTTGAACCGTTTTTGCAGTGTGGCCAGGCACATTATCCTGCTGAAAAAGACCACTGCCAATCACGGAATACCATTTCTATGGAGAGGTGTACTTGGTCAGCAACAATGTTTAGATAGGTGGTATGTGTCAAAGTAACATCCACATGAACAATAGGACCAAAGGTTTCCCAACAGAACATTGCCCAAAGCATCATACTGCCTCCACTGGCTTGATCTCTTCCCATAGTGCATCCTGCTGCCATCTCTTCCCCAGGTAAGTGATGTACATGCATCCGTCCATCCACTTGATGTAAAAGAAAACATGATCTATCAGACCAAGACACCTTCTTCCATTGCTCCGCGGTCTAGTTCTGATGCTCGCATGCCCATTGCAGACATTTGAGACTGTGGACATGGGTAAGCATGGGCACCCTGACTGGTCTGCGACTACACAGCCCCATATGCAACAAACTCCGATGTCCATTTTATCAACACTTCATCTTCAGGGACAACATGTTTACTTGCTGCCTAATATATCCCACCAACTTTTAGATGCCATTGTAACGAGATAATCAATATTAAAGGCAATTAAAAAAAAAAAATAAACATGTTATACTTATCTTCACTGTGTAATGGTTTTGCATAGAGCAGCCCCGATCCTCCTCTTCTCAGGTCCCCCACCAGCATTTCTGGCCCCTCTCTCCTACAGAATGCACCCAGAGCAAGTGAGCTCTGGGGGCACCCAAGCAGGCTCACTCCCGAGCTGCTGCTCCATTCTCCTCATTGGCTCACTGGCTGTGATTGACAGTAACAGGAGTCAATAGCTCCCACTGCTGTATCAGCCAATGAGGCAGGTGAGTCCCTGGAGAGCCAAGGCTCTCATGCACATCGCTGAATTGTGATGGGGCTCAGGTAAGTATTAGGGGGGCTGCTGCACATAGAAGGTTTTTTACCTTCATTCATAGAATGCATAAAGTTAAAATCTTTGAGCCTTCACAACCACTTTAACCTGGCAGTGGTCAGAAAGCTATGTCTTATCTCTGTTTGATCCAACAAAATGAGAAAGAAAGATGCTGTGAGAACTAAACATTCCGATGCTCAAGAAACACTTTTGGGAGCTAAAGTGGAACAAAACAAAAATTACTGATAAACTAAATGCCTAATCTAAATAAAAATGACTGACGAAACAGCAAGAATGAAACAATCTTAGGCTCCATGTGCACTAGCATAAAAAAACGCTGGGAATTCCCTGGGGTCTCTGATGCCATTATGAGATTGATACATACTATATGTATTGCCACTTTATGGTCTATTGCCTTACATTGGAGGTCCAATGCTGTACCCTTGGCCTCCGTTTTACACAGAATTGATGCTGTAATGCTCATGGAACGTATTCATTATATCCTACTGGATAAGATGCACTTATTTGATAAAAAATGGGAGTCATGAAGGGATTATAGACATTTATTGCATAATTAATAACATTCCCAATGAAAGTTGACTGGCATATACTGTTGACAGATGTATCATTCAATCTACCTTATCATCTACATATTTCATGTACTTACAACCTACTCTTTTCTATTTCTTCTCTTTCTTTCATTAATATACTTTTCTGTATTGTACTTTTCAAAAGTGCCTTGTGTTTGCTGTAAGTATCATTTGAAAATGTATTGTTGTTTTACAGTCTACTTTTGTACAATAAAACCGTTTGTAAACAAAAAAAAAAAACCCTGGGAAAAACACAGGATAAAAAACTCGGGTAATATTGTGTTTTAGTAGTGTTCAGAATTGTACAATATAGTAATATGAAAGCAAAAACATATCCTTGTGATAAAACAATGTTTTGTGCTATAGATATTAATAGTGTGGATGAAGAGTAGCCCTGCTTATCAGTGCAAGACATGAAAACTATGGCTTTTATGGATTTGGACTTGCAATGAAGAGGGCCAATAAGCTAATAAGTAGGTACCGTATTTTTCACTCCCTAAGATGCACTCCACCACCCCCCCAAAAAAAATGGGGGAAAATGTCTGTGTATCTTATGGAGCTGCTGGCCCGGTTTTCCCGCCATGTTAGAATACCGGGCCGGCCTCTTGGCTTTTCTGTGCAGCAGAACCTGCTCCTCGGTTCAGAGTTGCCCTCACCGTCTTCTGTCCCTGGCGTTGGCATCGTTATTGTGGGCACCCAGCTGTGACAGCTTGCGGCTTCACAGCCAGGTGCCCACTGCCCATGCGCGAGAAACGCTGAACTTTGTGAATGGTGCGGCATTTTTCTGGGACCTGTCACGTGTCCCAGAAGACGGGGAGGGAGGACAAGTCTGCGGAATTGGGAGCGGGTACCTGTCAAATTCGGGTACCCACTCCCCCCCTTCTGCTCCCCAAAGGTCTGCAGTCTCTGGTCATCTCCTGTACTATGTCCACAGTCTCTAGTTATCTCCTGTAGTACGTCCGCAGACTCTGGTCATCTCCTGTACTATGTCCGCAGTCTCTGGTCATCTCCTGTACTATGTCCGCAGTCTCTGGTCATCTCCTGTACTGTGTCCGCAGTCTCTCGTCATTTCCTGTACTGTGTCCGCAGTCTATGGTCATCTCCTGTACTATGTCCGCAGTCTCTGGTCATCTCCTGTACTATGTCTGCAGTCCATTGGTTCACAATATTTTTTTTTCTTGTTTTCCTCCTCTAATACCTAGGTATGTCTTATGGTCAGGTGCGTCTTATGGAGCGAAAAATAAAGTATATGGAAGGTTCCAAGGGTCTAGGCATGCACCAACCTTGGCTTTCTCACTTGCAATGCAAGGTTTAACCATTAGCTGCCCGGCCTATAGCCGTTTGGCGGCATCAAAAGCGCTTTAGCTTTCCGGGTGCACGCCATTTGGCGTGCTCCCGCACATGCGCAGTTCGCGTGGTTGCAGAGCAGCGCAGCCTGTCACTGGCCGTGTACCTCGGACATGGCCGATGACAGATCTGAGTACCGACCCCCGTTGCCGGTACCATGTGACCTGCTGTGACCAATCACAGCAGGTCTCATGACAGTTGTATACAATGGATGGCTTCATTCATGCCATCCATTGTATACTAGTGCCCAGCTGTGAATGGTCACAGCAGGTCACATGCACATGTCATGTGATTAGCTGTGGCCAAATCACAGCTAAGCACAAAATAAAAAAAAAAAACCTGAATGAATCGATTTCATTCTTGTAAATGCTTGCTTATAGTAAAGTAATTATTTGCTATAAGCAAATTGTGAAAAAAAAAAAAAAAAATACTGATCACTTCCCCGAAGTAGTACAATGTTACTATGGTAACATTGTACTACTTTGGTCATAGTAAAATATGAAAAAAAATCTTAAAAAAAATAAAACAAAATGTAATAAAAAATTAAAAATAATAAAAAACAAAAAAAAATATATATTTTTTTTCATACTGTCACCAGTCAGTGTCCCTGTTCACCGCCATGCCATTTATATAATGATGCTGTACTGCACTGGTGACAGTATGTAAAAAAAAAATAGTGAAAATAATTTTTTAATTTTCCGAAAAATTATGACAAAAAAAATACAACTTCAAAAAACTCGCCATTCCTTTTATGAAGTACGTCCGACTGTCTACTCTGCAAAAAGGGGTCATTTGGGGGATATCTGTACTATTCTGACATTCTTGGACCTCAAGAAATTAGATTGGCTGTCAGTACTTCAGGATTGATCAATTTTCAGATCTATACCATAGTTTGTGAACTCTATAACTTTCCTACAAACTAAAAAATACATCCTAATTTGGGTTATTTTCACCAAAGACATGTAGCAGAATACATCTTGGCCTAAATTTATGAGGAACAATTATTTATTTGTAAACTTTTATAACAGAAACAAAGAAAAACGTGTTTTTTTTTCAAAATTTTTGGTCTTTTTTTGTTAATTTAGCAAAAAATAAAAACCCCAGCAGTGATTAAATACCACCAAAAGAAAGTTCTAGTTGTGTGAAGAAAATAATAAAATTTTAGTTTGGGTACAATGTTGTATGACCGCGCAATTGTCATTCAAAGTGTGAGAGCGCTGAAACGTGAAAAATGGTCTGGGCAGGAAGGTGTAAAATTGCCCGGTATTGAAATGGTTAAAAAAGCACCCGTCCTGCAAATTAAGCCTGATTCACCTTGTTGTGCTTCGGTAACACATGGTAAAACTGTTGGTGTGATGCAATGCCATTCAAAATGAATGCAAATTTCAACAAATGTGTTAGATAGCAGCACATCACTAGCATGTGTTGCCTTGCACTGTGCTTCTGAAAATGCTGCATGACCTGCTTTGTTGCATTAGGCAGATTATTCAAAAAATGTTAAATAATTTTGAATAACACCCCAATACACTAAGGCAATGTAGCTCTGACACACATGCATTACAGTGCACCACAGTTCAAGGTAATGCACTATATTGCACTGTGGTGTGATGTGTTGGAACAATTGTAACATGTCCATTTTTGGGTCTATTGCTGTGCATTGGCAGTCCATTCAAAATGCATAGGGTGCCTTAATGCAACACACGTTAATGTGAGTGTTGATGCAATGCACAGGAATAGAGAATGTGAATAGGACTTGAAAGTCTGTAAAGTCACAGTTTAAATCACATAATTCAATCACCAATAGTGCCATGAAGTCTGAGAGAGGTGATAAGCGCTTGAGCCACATGGATAAAGGTGCAAATTGCTGTCAAATCACCAAGGTGCAGAGGTTAAAATGGCATATTTTGGTTATAACATTTGGTTGTTCTACTTTGATATGGATGGCTTTTTCATGCCTCTTAAAAAACAGCTGTCCTCTGTTTTTAAAATGTACACCTCACTGTCTTAAAAATAATATATTGTCTCAACTAGGGTTCCTCTAGAAGTTGCTAGGAAATCCTTGAGCTGTGTCTGGGGCCACTGTCATTTGAAAGAGTCAACAGCATGGTGCCAGGGATCTTTTGGAGAGCTGTTTACAAGGGTGGCATTCTCATCACCACTGTGGTGGGTGGTATTCTTCCCACTGTCCACCAATGTAAGGGTTTTTTTCACACTAATTACTGATGGACTGGTTCTATGGGGGGGTCCTCTAGACCTGAGAATTGTTTCAAGGGTTCCTTAGGGGTAAAAAGTTTGATAAAGGATGATCTAGTCAAAGAAGAACTTTCATAGTCATTAGGAAAAGTTTTCATTGTAGATCTGCCATGTCATTAGAAGTGCTGAGTTTGCCATTGCAGTCCTCCGCATAAAAATATGTGCATGATTTCATGTTTAATTCACAGTCCTGGAACAAGCATGCTGAACTACAAATAAGTGTCAGAAAAGTGTTCTCACTATACTTGTTCATGTTAAACAAAGCATGAGAATGGCATCCAAGGAACTAGCATTCTCAAAGACTGGCATGCAGGCAGGTGCAGTCTATTTTCTCCACTGAAGGTGCCTCCCGTTGGAAGCGGTACTGCAGCTGGAGGGAAACTTGGTTTCTCTACGGTTTCCTGGCACATGGTCCCAGTTGGCTATGCTGCTGGTGGCCATCTTGGGTCACGCAGAATCATTTTCAGTGCTTGCCCCCCAGGTTTTGACACACATTTACGAAGTGGTTAGTGTAGGGAGAGCATTCCCAACTATCAGGGACAGCACTAGCGGTAGGAGAGGTACCAAAGGAGTAGGGAAAATTCAGGGCCTACGTCAGCAGTGCAGCAAACTCTCTTTTGGGTTGGACCAGCCAGGCTGCATTCCAACCCCTTGGCAGGAACTGTCTTCAGTTTGGGCCTACTACTGCTGCATTGGCTGTAGGTTCCCAGTCGAGTGACCTCCCCACCAGGTAGTTGTACTGTACAAGTACTAGTTCTTCAAGACATCGATTATTGTACTTCGGGCCTCTGTGTGTTTACTGTCGATGCACCTACCCAACAAGCAGTCTCCATTACTCTTCCATGACAGTGTCCCTTTAATCAATGTTATCAAAGGCTTCTATTAGGAAGTGCAGCCTCAGAACCTGAAAAGGCTTGACCTGCAGTAAGGCAGCCAACTTCATAAATTACTTGCTAGGATGACATTGGAGTCACTCAGCAGGTAGGTAGTTTTCACTGAGGGTGTCTGTATTTGATATATTCAAAATTTGGATATAGTATACTTATTAGCACTTTGCTATGTCAGAAGCTATTAGGAATTATTGAGATTGTAGGGAAAATGTACTGTGCTGTTTCGTACAGAGGATGTAAAAGCTAGCGTGTACTTTAACACAATTGCTTATTAGTCACTTATGTTCTTTTACCTATTTCCTGCACTCTTTTCTCTGTCCTTCCTAGATTGTCTCTCTGTACAGTTTTGTTCTTTCCACTGTACCGTGACTCGGTAATAGCCTTGCTATCCAGATCATCATCTGTCATTTTTGCAATTAGTAGTCAAATTGTACTTGCTGTTCTGGGTTCTGTGTCATCTCACACATATCCCTCTTTCATTTTTTTCTCAGATTTCTTTTATGCTGGCTCAAGAGCTAAAAAAAAGTCCATTTAGTTTTCGCTTACTTTGGTCAAAGAATCATTAGAGCCAAAAAGGATTTCTCAGTTATAAATGGAATCCAGTGAGTTGAATTATCTGTTGATCACTTGTAAGCCCTGAAGACTCCATCAGAGTATTTGTTTTAAATAATTCTGGAAGTGGAGCAGACAGATGAGTTGATTTACTAACTGGAGAGTGCAAAATCTGGCACAGCTGTACATAGTAGCCAATCAGTCTCTAACTTCAGCTCTTTCAAATAAGTTTTGATTAAAAAAAAAAAAAAAAATGGAAGCCAATTGGTTTCTATGCAGTTGCACAAGATTTTGCACTCTTCAGGCTCTTCAGGTTTACTAAATCAACTTCAATGCTTCGTAGAAGGCAAAGGTGGGCAAATGCACAAGACCCTGTGTAACCAAGTAGTCAACCTAAGAGAACTTGCTTATAAGAAGATCAAATCACAGTTAGTGGTACTTATATTCACGAGACAATAAAATGCAATATGTACAGTACAATGGCCTTCATGACTTCATTCTTTGCAAGGTACCAGGGAATCCAGGACCAGGGGCGGACTGACAACTCATGGGGCCCCCGGGCAATAGGGGATCATAGGGCCCCTGTGTCCTTGTCCAAACTCAAAAAAGCCTATGAAAAAGGTACCAGGGGCATCTCATGGTCAGTCCTCCCCTATCCAGGACCCATCTTGGACCATGCTGAAGGCAGTTAAATTACCAGTAGTTATGCTTTGACAAATCTTTACAGTCCTTTGTAGCAGAACATAACTGGTATTATTATTATTATACAGTATTTATAAAGCGCCAATAGTTCACTCAGCGCTGTACATTACAAAGGGGGACAGAACATGTGACAGAACAATACCAATACAATGCAAAACATGAGGGGATTGAGGGGCCTGCTCTTTCTAGCTTACAATCTAGGTATAGAACTCCCTTAATTTATTTCCATATATTGTATACAATTCAGGTCAACTGGAATGGTCAGGGTGTGCAATCTGGTTGCCTTGACTGTAACCTCTCCAAATCAGGTATCTGTACGGTCTCTCAACCCATACTGAATTCATTGCTCAACTACTCCCAGGGGTATACATCAATAAATTGTTGCTATTCCACGATCCTTTATGTGCCGCCTCAAGAAAATTGGGTGCAGGCAGGAAACGCTTTATCATGCCTCACTGTGACTTACATACAACTTGGAGGGCCTCTCAAAGCACTACAAAACTCCTCCTTGTAGTCCAAAGCACAGATCAGGTGCAAACAAGCACATCTAGACTAGCATTAAAAGATTGGAAAACAGGTGGAAACGCTGCACACCAGAACCCAACCACTATATATATAAGTAAAGATTTGGCTTCAGGCTGGCTATGCTCCTCTGACATGTTTTGCTGGGCCGTAGGTAGGTGGAAGCAAGTCAAAGGAGCATAGCCAGGAGGAGTCCACATAGATGAGTTCTTGCTGGAAAAAAATATTTTAAGCAACAGACAGCATGGATTCATGAAAGACAGAAGTTGTCAAACAAATCTGATTTCTTTTTATGAGCAGGTGAGCAAAACCATGGACAGAGGGGTGGCCGTGGACGTGGTATACTTGGATTTTGCAAAAGCGTTTGACACAGTTCCCCACACAAGGCTAATGTGTAAGGTAAAGTCTATGGGCTTGGAAAAATCTGTATGTACTGTAAATGGATAGAAAACTGGCTAAAAGATCGTATTCACAGAGTAGTAGTTAATGATTCATGCTCTGAATGGTATAGGGTTGTCAGTGGGGTACCCCAAGGTTCAGTGTTGGGACCCTTACTTTTTATTATATTTATAAACAATATAGGGTCTGGGATTAAAAATACCATTTCACTCCATGCAGATGACACCAAGCTGTGCAGTGGAATAACGTCCTTACAGGATGTCTTCAACTTACAAGCTGACCTCAATGCACTGTTTAATTGGGCAACTATGTGGCAAATGAGGTTTAATGTAGATAAATGTAAGGTTATGCACTTGGGGGCTAAGAATATGCATGCATCATACATACTGGGGGGAGTACAACTGGGGGAATCAATGGTGGAGAAGGATCTGGGGGTTCTGGTAGAACACAAGCTTAATAATGGCATGCAATGCCAAGCTGTGGTTTCTAAAGCGAGAAAAATCCTCTCTTGTATTAAAAGAGGTATAGACTCCAGAGAGAGAGATATCATATTACCCCGGTACAAATCATTAGTAAGACCTCATCTGGAATATGAAGTTCAGTTTTGGGAACTGGAGAAAGTACAGAGAAAGGCAACCAAACTGATAAGAGGCATGGAGGAGCTCAGCTATGAAGAAAGATTAGAGGAACTGAATTTATTCTCTCTTGAGAAGAGGAGATTAAGGGGGGATATGATCACCATGTATAATACATAAGGGGGGATATGATCTCCATGTATAATACATAAGGGGGGATATGATCACCATGTATAATACATAAGGGGGGATATGATCTCCATGTATAATACATAAGGGGGGATATGATCACCATGTATAATACATAAGGGGGGATATGATCTCCATGTATAATACATAAGGGGGGATATGATCTCCATGTATAATACATAAGGGGGGATATGATCTCCATGTATAATACATAAGGGGGGGATATGATCTCCAAGTATAAATACATCAGTGGTTCATATAGTGAACTCGGTGTAGTTATTCACCCTGAGGTCATCACAGAGGACAAGGGGGCACTCTTTACGTCTGGAGGAAAAGAAATTTAATCTCCAAACACAGAAAGATTTCTTCACAGTGAGAGCTGTGAAAATGTGAAATAGACTCCCTCAAGAGTTGGTTCTGCCCAGCTCAGTGGATTACTTTAAAAAAAAGGCCTGGATTATTTCTTAGATATACAGAATATAACTGGATACTAACGTTTATAGGTAAAGTTGATCCAGGGAATATTCGATTGCCTCTCGGGGGATCAGGAAGGATTTTTTTTCCCTGAAGGAGCAAATTGGATCATGCTTAGCTGGGGTTTTTTTGCCTTCCTTTGGATTAACTGTGGGTGTAGGATTATAACTTTTTTTTTTTTTTTTAATGGTTCAACTGGATGGACTTTTGTCTTTTTTTTCAGCCAGATTAACTATGTAACTATGAGTCCAAGCCATATCTTTACCTGCCTTTATAGTGGCTGGGTTCTGCTGTGCAACATTTCCACCTTTTATCTTCCAATCTGTCTATGACTGGCTCCAGCTGTAGAAAAGGACAATCACACTGATGGTGACTTTTTTCTTGTAATAAAGGATATATTGAAAGCTTCATATGAACACAGCTAGTGCAGCAGTCCCATCCATAGAATGCTCTCCAAGCCACATACGAAGGGTGAAATGCGTCAGTGAGGACAACCGATGGGCAGGACTGTTGCACTTGTGTTCATGTTTAGCTGTAAATAAAGCTTTTTGTTTTTTAAAGTGACACCATCGATGTGACTGTCTTTTTTTTACAACATCTCCCAGGGGTTGTAGAATAATGCATACCTGCAAAATACTTTGCACTCTAGAGTTTATCTTTCCATACTCAACTTTTACAGAGGGGAGTTGCTTGGCCCATCAATGATACCACCCAACCACCCAGTGACTATAGAACACTGTCATTGCACAACCAGAATTTGGAAACCTCTTTGCTTAGTTTATTAACGTTACAGGACAAGCTCTTATGCTTTTCATGTTACAGTCAAGAAATTTCATTAGCATAGAATAAAACCAGGGAAACACTGAAAAAAGCAACCATAGCACAATTCAGTTGGAAAGACCAGTGGGTATAGGTTTAAAATGGACAACCAGAGTAGCTCTTCATCAGTTGAAAATAAATGGCTCTCTATGAAGCTGCAGGACTAGGAGTGCTTTGGATTTGCCAGATCAATTGAAGACACAGATGGGCTTTTTGCAGCAGGACAACTGCCAGTATGTGAACCACAAGATTATTTAGCTGGGCGACCTCAAACAGAAGGACAGTAAAAGGACATACTGTACAGGAACAGACCTAGTCATAAACAGGAACAAGAGGATAAAAATATACACTCGTAGGATCAGAAAAAAAAAGACCAATAAGCTTGGACAAACTGGATCAGAAGCAAAAGTCAACACAAGTCTGATTAAGGTATCCAAGGCAGAAAAACTTAATCCACATGCAGTAGCAGACCCAGGCTGAGTTATGAGAGTTGCAAAAGACTATTCCAAACAAATGTGACTTGTGAGAGCAGATCCTCTACAAAGTTACATGAAAAGAAGGGGAAAGAAGACAACAATCCCAGCAAGGAAAACACACAAGTTTTGAGACTGCAAAGAAGAACCTGCAGCAGACTAATGCCTTACCCTTGGGCCTCCATCATAGTATTCTTTCTTGTGATAAGAATAGAAATTCCTATACTAATCCCAAAATAAATTGTTCCTATAACCCAAACCTAAAACTAACCATTTCTATAACCCCAGCCCTAAAATTAACCCATCCTAATGTCAACGTAAGGTCTTTGCTGCTCCGGCATGACCTATGCTGAAGATGACCAACTTTTTCTGCACCGTAAGGATCCCTGCACCTGACTATTGCTGTGTGCCTGTGCTACTTTGTTCTGCCTTCATTCCCTTACAAAGCCAACACATGATTGCGTTGTGTTACGTCCATCCAACTCCCGTCCTGCCAAATCGCTGCACTAGCAAACAAGCCAGACTTCACCCACAAGAGCAGTGGAATTGTGTTCTCTTTGAGTAGAAATTCTGAAGGACCCTCTGCTCACTGGTATATATCCTTTCCAGCAGACTTTGCAATAAAGAATAGGGATATTTAGTTCACACATATTACAATACATGTTTAAGCTGGCCAACTACATCAAGTGGCTCTCCCCCACTTTGTCTTTTCCCATATATTGGCATTGTGCCCACAATAGCATTTGCATAGACAGAGCAGAGTAGGACTGGCCATAGAGGGGTTACTTTGACGCAGTTGGCCAGCTAAAACATGTACTGCAATATGTATGAACGAAATATCCCTATTTTTTATTGTAAAGTCTGCTAGAAAGGGTATATACCAGTGTGCAGAGGGTCCTTCAGAATTTCTAGTGTTAATATGTGGTTACACCCCTTTAGCACCTTATAGGTAAATGCATGTACTAGCTAATGGGATTTGAGCACAGGTATATCTTCTGAGTTCTCTGGAGTGCCAATTAACACACACCTCTGTCTGGCAATCTGATGGATGTATCTGGGTTTGGCAGTTGCCAGGAGAACAGTATTTGCCTGACTGCATAGTGCCAAGTGTAAAGTTTGGTGGAGGGGGGGGAATTGTGGCGCGGGTTGTTTTTCAGGGTTTGGCCTTGGCACCAGTGCACAAAGCAAGGTCCATTTGGGGTGGAGGAACTTGGCTGTCCTGCACAGAGTCCTGACCTCAACCTGATAGAACACCTTGGGGAAGAATTAGAGCAGAGACTGTGAGCCAGGCCTTCTCATCCGACATCAGTGCCTGACCTCACAAATGTGCTTCTGCAAGAATGGTCAGACATTCCCATAGACACATTCCTAAACCTTGTGGACAGCCTTCCCAGAAGAGCTGAAGCTGTTATAGCTGCAAAGGGCGGGCCAACTCAATATTGAACCCTACGGACTAAGACTGGGATGCCATTAAAGTTCATGTGCGTGTAAAGGCAGACCGACCAATACTTTTTGGCAATATATTGTGTTTGTATATATATATATATTTATATGTAAAGCGCTGTGTAAATTGATGGCGCTATATAAGTATCTGTAATAACAATCTAGTCACTTGTTCTGAGTCACTGACTGTAAGGTGACCTTTATGCAGATATAAAAGATGCAATTAATGCAGCCCTGTAGACATTATTTATATCCTGAATTCCTGAATTCAGTCCTGCATTCCCTTGTACAGCAGAGTTTAGACTGGGAGAGGGAGAAGCAGCACAAGAAGCCATTTCATTCATGTTCTAATAATGAACATGCTAATAAGAGAAGAGAGGAATGGGGAAATTAGCTCATCTGTCTTTTTCTTCTCCATCATCGTCCAGTCACAGATTGTGGGATGGACAAGACCGTTAAATATTATTTGACTGCAGCAGAGAAAGATAATTTCCCCTACCAGACAGGGCTATGTGGTGTGGCAACTAGCATTTGTAGGAGCAATGGCTGCCATGTTTTGCTCAGGAAAGGTTTCCTTTAAATAAGTAGTATACTTTTTTAAAATTCTTCAGTTCTCAATGAGACAAAGTACCTGTTGTACTTCCTAGCTGTAATGCTAGATGCAATATCAGACAGGGCGCTCAACCTTGGTTCCCAGCAGCCAGACAACGGCATGTCAGCCTTCCATCCCTCTGCATTGCTCTTGTTGATGCTTGGCTTGACCAAGTGCTTGGAGCCAGAGAAATGTACATGTTTTTCCTTTGTCCCACCAGGAGCTGAATACTGTGGGAAAAAAAAAACTTATTCCTTAAAGTGTTACTAAACCCAGGACCCTGAATTCACTATATCTAGTCTCCCACAGTACACGGAACATGGAAGTGCAATTATTTTACTAATATAAACTGCTAAATACCTTTTCTCATCAGCAGTATATAGCAGTCTTGTGACCAAGGGCGGACTGACCATTTGGAAACTCAGGCACTGCCCGAGGGCCCGGGGTCAGTAGGGGGCCCCATGAGATGCCCCTGGTACCTTTTTCATAGGCTTTTTTGAGTTTGGGCAAGGACACAGGGGCCCCATGATTTGTCAGTCCGCCTCTGCTTGTGACTTCTATCAGTGTCCAGCAGAGCCATTGGTTAAAGCTTGTAGGAGAAGTTTTATTTCTGCTATAGGAGGATGCAGAACCCCTGACCTCTGTCTGGACAGTGCTGATTGGCACTGTGCTGATCACATGCACTCTCCCAAGAAAAAAAAACTCTCTAGCAATACACACCAAACTGAGCATTTTCAGCTTGCCCCCGAGCCTCTGTTCTATCAGGCGATAAGAGGACACTGGAAGGGGAGGATCAAACATTTTTACACGTGTGGAGAATTAACCCCTTAGGTTCCACAGTGAGTTTAACAAGCATGCTTTACTGCATATACAGACTGATTTTACTGTTGTGGGTTTAGTAACACTTTAATAACTTTTTCTTCCTGCTGAAAATAAGAAAAACTGTGACCTTTCTTATCTATATCCCTTTAGAGTTTGTATTCTCTCCAACCTAAATAATCTTTTTCCAAAATAAGTTCTCATTTATGCACCATACAAAAGCACTTGTTAAAGAAGAAGATATATTTTTAGCTATCCCGCTGTTCAGCCCAAAGATATTTCTGACGGGAAATTATTGTAACATCATTATTATCCCAGATCTCTGGCTGAGTTATTTGAATGCATCCTTTTGAAACGGGGGTGATAGCATGCAAAATTTAAATCACCCCAAATAGTCAAATATTTGTAGTAGGCACCGAAGGTAAGCAATCACGGATTAAAATAAATCAGGCAATTACCAGCTATTTTATATTTTTTATTGAGAGTAGAGGTTTTTCCATAATACATTAATGCCTTGTAAAATGGAAAGGAGGATTTTACAGATGCCAAAAGGCAGACGCGAAAATGGAGAGGCGCATAAATTACCACCGGCGATACTGATTATAATGTAAAATAGACATAGGACAGAAAATTACAGACTTGAAAAATCAGAGGCTAACATTGGAGTTAGAAAAACAGGGAAAATAAGCAAAAACTGTGAAATGGAAGAAATCTGTTGCATGGGAATATATCATTATATTGTCATATTTATTGGTACATAGTGCTTACAGGTCTTAAGTGGTGCTGTGTTTTGCATTATGCAATTTTTCTTCATCACCTACAGCATAAGGAGACTAAAGTCTCAAGAAAGAGCATCTGTACTTCTGCACCAACAGCAGCAGCACTTTGGATGTTGTACCCCCTCCTATATCTGGCTCTAAAGAGACAATGAAAAGGCTGCAATTTTCAGCTTCTCTTACAGGTCTACTCCCCATCCCCAATCTGTGACTAAATGGTGAAAGGAGAATCCAAATGGTACAAGTTCATCACTCTGCTCTCTCCTCCTATCTGCATGCTCCTTGCACTTCACCCACTCTTCCTTGTGTTGCTTCTCCCTCTCCAAATCTGAGCTCTGGAATACAGTAGACTGTAGATACCAAGTCAAATTAAAGTGATTGTAAAGGTTTATTTATTTTTTCTATAATAACAAACATGTTATACTGACCTGCTCTGTGCAATGGTTTTGCGCAAAGCAACCCCAATCCTTCTCTTGGGTCCCCCAACAGTACTCTTGGATACTCTTCTTCTTTGAGTGCTACAACTTGCTCCTTCAGTGTTACCTTTAACTCTGTCTTCTCCTCTCCACTTCCTCTTTTTGTAGGGGTCCCCAAGGTTATGTCCTTGGACCCCTTCTCTTCGCCATCTACACCTCCTCCCTTGGTCACTAGATAAATTCCTATGGCTTCAAGTACCATCTCTATGCTGATGACACACAAATCTATCTCTCTACTCTTCACTTCACCCCTTCAACACTATTCTTGAGGTTAATAGCATTTAAAACAATTGTGATTACCTTGCTATAAAGGAAGCGTGGATGAATAACCGTCATCAGATCGCTTTATCACATAAATTAGTCAATTCTCTAATATAAAAATCATGTAATAAAAAGAAAAGAAAACAGAAAAAAATAAAATATTAAAATTTTAAAAAATAAGAGAAAAATTGATATAGGGAAAACCCCTTATTGAAAATGATGTTCTTTTTAAATTATAAATTGTTACCATTTCAGCCTAGTGTTGAAGAGTTCAAACAACTCCAGACTGAGATGGCAACAACAAAGTTTAAGACAAAGAACAAAGACTTTTCAGAAACGGCTACCAAGACTAGGCTTTCTCTAAAACATCCACAAGGTCAAGCGAAAATACAAGTCAGAGGAGAAGCAGAACACAAAGTAATATATTCATCCCATAGCTGGAGCGTCAGAAAAACTCAGAGGGACCTTAAACAAAATCAAAACAGAAAAGGCCACAAATAGTAAGACAAAGGCAGAACTCCGTAAACTGTGAAAAGACCAAACAATAATTTCTACCCATGGGACTTTCATGAGTTGTGCCCAATAAAATTGATAACAATTCAATTTATAAAAGTACAAAATGGATTCCATATTAAAATCTAAATGTTGAACAGTTGTCAGGGATGCGGGTGTGACCAGAGATGTGTGTACTGACACAGGGAAACACAGGCTCCAGATATGGTATAAACAAGACAATTTATTAAGACTAACAATACAAACATAAACGCAGTGCACCAAACCCCAAGTTAACACAAATACATACAACAAGGTGAAACAAACCCAAACCTAAACTGGTATAGATACACAGGTACATACACATATAGAGCACAACGTAGTCAGGCAGGCCGGGTCAATAACTATCGGGCAGGTAGGTACAGGAGGAGCAGGCGGAGAGAATGGTCAGGGTCACAAGCCAGGGATAAAACGGGAGAAGTCAGCAGAGGTCAGGATCAGGCAGGGTCGGCAACAAGTCAGGCAGAAACAGGAACAGGAATGCAGGTTACAAGGTACAGGGGCCCATGGAAAAACACACACCAAGGCACAGACTGCAGGTCTGGCCATCCCTTAAATACACCTGCAATCAGCCCCAGGTGATGGCTAATTGCCGAAGTGAACCTCTGGTTGTTGAGAGCACCCGCTGGCCAGCCCTGGTACTGCAGCCCACAAGGCAGGTGAGTCCCACCACTATTGGCAAGTCCATTCCTGACAACAGTGCATGTGTCATAACAGACAAAATATACACGTGTTGAAATACATTAGTTGGATATATACATCATTGCAAACACGATTAGAAAGGCGCACATCCGGACTGAGATCTCGACGCGTTTTAGGAGCAGCACCCACTTATTCGGGAGACAGCCAAATTTAGTGTATCTTAGGAGAGACCATGTCAAATAAGAAAACCAAAACAAATATTAAACTTATATATGTAGTCTATAAAAGTCACTGAGGATAAAGATTGTTCACTTGCCCAGTAAGCATACTAACATTTCAACAAAATGGAGATAAAACTACAAAAAAAAATCAAAAATGGATGTATAAAGGACAATGGTGTGATAGTAAATCCAGAGGGTGATGGTAGATCTTAAACAACCATCAGAGTTCTGTATCTTTCAGGTCCAGCAATACACTGAGACAGAAATGTGTACATCCAAAAGACCATCCAAACGCAACCAAAGTATTTTGTCATATATAGTGCAGTGTAATGAGAAATGCAAGGACCTGTACACTGAAGAGAAAAGCAAGCCTCTCATCAAATGAATGGCCAAGCATAGAAGGACAAATTCTAGGTGGCAGAAATGTTCCTACACCTTAAGGAGAAGGGAAAGTGAGGTACATGTGTTGGGCAGAGAGGACAACTTGTTCTGAAGAAGCCATCTAAGTCAAACTGGAACAACCATCCCAAAACAGGGGTGGAAGACTTCTACACCATACGCAATCCACATACTGCAGTATTTCCGCGCTTCCCTCACGAAACAAAACAGATTTACATCAAATGTACAAAAAATGTGCAAAGAATATATATTAGTGACTCAGTCCAGTGTTAGTCCTATATGTGCACCATCCAGTACCCAATAATTTTGCACTTCTTATTTTTTATATTAAACCGGTGTCTCTTTTCCATCACCTCTTTGTGACTGTGCTACCTGTTTGGATAGAAATGTTGTTTTTTTTTCTGACATTCATTAGAACAGAAGAAGTGTCTTGGATACGCTGCAAAAAATCTTCAACTTCACAAAACAGGTCCAGTTGAATGTGACAAACCACTACTAACTATACCATGGATGAATGGGGATGAGTGAGAACCTTCACAGACAACAAGTTGTGTCTATTGGGTAATTTTCAGTTTTATTTGTTGCTGTGGTGTGTAAACAAGTATATCCAGTTCGGCCTCTTTCACACGGGTGATCTGATCAGGTTTGAGTGTTAGTTTTTCGGGTGGACCTGATCAGATGGTCCGTGTAAACGGACTTCTGTCCGTTTACCCTGGCCTACGTCTATTTCAATCCAGTCCACTAAAAAAAAAGGGGGATCTGCCCCCTCCATCTAGGCAAACTGAATCGGAGGGCAGTCGGGTGTAAATGGACAGCGGAGTCCGTTTATACCCAACCAGGGACAGACTGACAACTCATGGGGCCCCCGGGCAATAGGGGATCATGGGGCCCCTGTGTCCTTGCCCAAACTCAAAAAAGCCTATGAAAAAGATACCAAGGGCATCTCATGGGCCCCCCTACTGACCCCGGATCCTCGGGCAGTGCCTGAGTTTCCAAATGGTCAGTCCTCCCCTGCACCCAACCACCCTTGGAGCAGAGCATACTCTCTCCGGATCCACTCTGCATAAACTGAGTGGACACATACCTGTCATGTTCTTACTCTACTTTGATTGGATAGGAGTCCATCCCCATGTGAAAGATGGCTTATTAACATAGAATTTCAAGGCTGAATTTTTGCATATTAAATATATGCCATCACAGGTATGCTAGGGTTACTGATACTGGTGTATGGCAAGGACTGCATGCAAGGGAAATACAGTTGGGTCCATAGCATTGTGTTGGTTACATGATTTGCAAATTTTTATTAATGGAATAATGTAAAATGTAAGTAAGGCAACGGTTTTCCCCACTCTTCTTGTTGGGGGGGGGGGGGGTCTACTTGTGCTACTAAAGATATAATTCTTGGAGCAAGAGCACAAGATTGTTGGCTGGGAAGCAGAGCAAAGGGACAGGAAGAATAAATCTGACCCTGCATAAGATGAGAAAACTTTTGTTTTCTAACAAAATGACAAGAATACATTTGGATGAACTCCATGTTTCAAGATACCAGTTACTGTAATTCAGTTAGGTAATACTGTACATTGGAGATGGAATAAGTCACGCTAAAGAAGGTTTTCAAAAGTAATTTATCAGTGTTTTTGAAAAATAGAATAAAGGGTCATCAGGCAAATTTTTGAATGTCAAAGTCAAGATGAAACGTAGAAACTGCAATGATAGTTCAAAATTAAACTATTTGTCAAAGACCTGAATAGAACTTTTTATGCCGAACATCTTCAGGTCCCATAACCATAATTAGGTCATTCTCACATAAATGTCATATTCATTGAACTAATTATCACCCATTGGCAGAAACTGACCTTCTACATTCGCTGTGTCACGTTAGTTGTAGAAAAATGCTCTAAAATGTATTGTAACAAAATGGCTTTAGTCTTGTTTGTGTAATAAATATTCTAAAAGAAACAACTATTGCCTGAGTTTAAGGATCTGATTTAATAAACCACAATACATACCCTAATTATGTAGGTTAGAATAATAAGTAAAAAAGTGGAGAACCATTCTTAGAAAAGGCAATATATTTAACCACTTGCCCCCCAGAGGATTTACCCCCTTCCTTACCAGGCCATTTTTTGCCATATGGTGCTGCGTAATTTAACTGACAATTGCGTAGTCATGCAACACTGCACCCAAATGAAATGTATGTCCTATTTTTTCCCACAAGTAGAGCTTTCTTTCGGTGGTATTTGATTGCCTCTGCATTTTTTATTTTTTGCACTATAAACAAAAAAAGACCATCAATTTTGAAGGAAAAAAACAATATTTTTGACTTATTGCTATAAAACATATCAAGCAAAAAAATTAAAAAATCAAATTTCGTCATAAATTTAGGCCAAAATGTATTCTGCTACATGTCCTTGCTAACAAAAAAATCCCATTACATGTACATTAATTGATTGAAGTTATAGCGTCTACAAATGGTGGTATATATACTAGAATTTTTATTTTTATATATATACTAGTAATGCTGGCGATCAGCGACTTATAGCGGGACTGCAGGACTGTGATGGGCATTCTGACACTGGGGGGGAGCTGACTAGCTGCCACTGACATCCCCAGTGACACTAATACAGTGATCGGAGCTAATAAAAAAGCACTGACACGGTACTAATGACACTGGGCAGGAAGGGGTTAACATATGGGGTGATCAAAGGGTTAACTGTGTGCCATGTTTTACATTATGTGCTGTGTGTGTGTTTTACTAGGGAGACATTCTGTTGTGTATTGCTTTGCTGTGCAGAGCAATACCAAGCAGTCTGTTCATGCTGACAGGGGAGAGATCTGTGTTGTTCACACACAGACCTCTCCCCTGTCACTGTTCTTCAGCAATCGCTGGGAGCCAGCAGGGAATCTCCGGCCTGATCGACAGCTGTGATCGTCAGCTGTAATCGCCAATGGTGGCACTGGTAGGGCGGTACACGCACCCCCCTACCCAGGGATTTGCAAAACCACGTATATATATGTAATTTTGTGCAGCCCTGCCTCCCTGTAGCAGTAGTTCTGCTATAGGGAGGTTGGGAAGCGGTTAATGGTTTTCACTGGAAACTAGATATTACTGATAGCAAAATATATGGCTCCAATCTCAAATCGTACAGTAAATGCCTCTAGTTGAGCTCTTTCATACAACACTTCTTGGCCCTCCAACTAAATTTTTTGCTACCCCACCTAAGCCTGAGGGCCCATTCACAACCACTGCATCTCAGGAATACACATTGGTGCATTGTGTTGCCATTCCTAATGCCTTCCACTGTAGGCTTTTTAGCCTCTAAAGGTCTGTAAGTGCATCATTAGATATAAATGCACCATCTGTGCTCTCTTCGACTTATCTACAGTACTGCTAAACTATTCCAAGGTCCCTCTGGAGATTTTAGCACCATATACCATCCCTTGGTGAACTGGCTGAATATAGCTACCAAGTGTCCCTCATCCAAAGCGGTTGTGCCTCTTTTGGACCCAAATCTCTTCCTCAGTTGTCCCTTTTAATGGTCTAATACAGGAGCCTCCAAACTTTCTAAACAAAGAGCCAGATTATTGTCCTTTGGACTTCAGTGGGGCCGGATTGTGGCCAGTAGGAGTAGAAAATAAACCAGTGTCTGCAGGATTAAACAATGCCCCAGGCTTGGTTGTCAGTGGGAGAACTAATAAATGACATAGCACCTGTGGTGAGCAAGAAAAGTAATAGTGCCCCATCATTGGTATTGGTGCTAGCAATAGTGCCCCATCATTAGGAGGAATAGTGCCCCACTATTGGTGTCAGTGGGAGGAATAGTGCCCCATTGTTGGTATCAGTGAAAGGAATAGTTTCCCATCGTTGGTGTCAGTGGGAAGACTAGTACCCCACTGTTGGTATCAGTGAAAGGAATAGTTTCCCTATCGTTGGTGTCAGTGGGAAGACTAGTACCCCACTGTTGGTATCAGTAGAAGGAATAATTCCCTATCGTTGGTGTCAGTGGGAAGACTAGTACCCCATTGTTGGTATCAGTGGAAGGAATAGTGCCCTATATTTCGTGTCAGTGGGAGGAATAGTGTTTCATCATCGGTGTCAGTGGAAGGACTGGTGGAAGCACCAGTCTAGGTGCTGCTGTACAGGACATTACAGAAGATTTATTCTAAATCAAATTTAGAAACGTATACTAGTTGCAGTTATGATACTTTTTTTCATGTAACGCATAATAGCATCATTTGATTCTGCTTCTGTCTGAAATTCAGCTTTAAATATTTACTTGAAAGTTAGGCCTCTGGATTGCTTTTCAGACCCAGTTAATAGGCTTTTAGGGGGTGATATGCTGCCTTCAGAATGCCTGTTTTTATATCCCCAAGAGGGATTTTACAATGAGATCCCACTTGACCGTGTGCCTCAGATGTTGTGGCGCAGTCAGGGCCATCTTTAATAATGTTCAGACCCTGGGCAAACATCTTCTTGCCCTCCACCCATGGAATTTCGCTCTACTCCTGCTCTGAAACATACAATAAATGACAGCTAATCTCAAAATCAGTTTACTGCAGCAGATCAGGCAGCAATTGATTGCAGGAGGTTACAGCATATCTTTACTGCTCACTGGCTGGTTACTAGAGGCTACAGCACACATTATGGCTCACTAATTAGCTGCTAAAGATTACAGCACATGATTTATGCTTGCTGATTGGTTGCTAGAGGTTACTGCACATTATTACCACGCGCTGATTGGTTTTTAGACGTTACTACACATCATTACCACTTACTCATTGGTTGCTAGAAGTTGCTGCACATCCTTAATTACATCTCAATGATTAGTTGCTGAAGGTTACAGCACATCTTCTCTTCACTGCCTGCACACCATGGACTGAGAAGGTTAGTGGTCCCACCAATAAGCAGAAAACTCCTAGGATTCCTGGCATCAATGGCAGTACTGGGGAGGGAGGAAATGATCAGTGGCAGTGCTGGGGGGAGGATTGATGGGATCAGTGGCAGTGGTGGGGGGTGGGATCAGTGGCAGTGCTGGATGTGGATGGGAGGTGACATTTCTGCACCGACCACCAATATTAGCGGGGATTAAAACTGATGACCAATGTTAGGTGGATTTACAGTAACCACCAGTGTAAAGGCAATTCTGCACTTACCATCAGTGTAAAGGGAAATTTACACTAGCCACCAATGGAATGAGGAATTGGCACTGGCCACCAATGTAACAAAGAATTTACACAGACAACCACTGTAATGGGGAATTTTTCACCAAGAACCAATACATTTCTACGCTGGCCACCAATGTAAGGGGGAATTTACACTGCCCACCAGCAGAGGTGTTGGTGACTGGAACCTCTGAAGGCATAATATACATATGAATGTCGAGGCTATTTGCAAATCAATGCCACATTGCTGCTGCTATTTACATATGAATACCACACTGCTGCCACTATTTACATATGAATGCTGCCATCATTTAGATGCGAATGCTGACATGGTCTGCACACCTGAGTCATCTGTACATGGCAATAGGACAGAGCTGGGCAGCATGAGTGACAGCACTTCACACTGAGATATCAGAGCCAGGGGCGTATTTACCATAAGGCAAACAAAGCATTTGCCTAGGGGGGCATTATTTCAGGGGGGAAGTGGCATTTTTCAGGGGGGCATCGCTGACCCCGAAAGAAGGGATGGAAGAAAGGACACACACAGCATGAGCACCAAGTGGGATCTGAGAGAGGCTGAGGGCTGCTTGATGGTGTATATAGAGCCTGACTCTTGTTCCCGGGGATGTACGGAGCTGTGAAGGTGAGTGTCTTCTCTCTCACCAGGGTGGGAGGGGTTGCCAGTGCATGGGGGGCGGTGGTAGTGGAAGGCTTTCTCAGGTGGGGTGTTGTTGGTCAATGTCAGGCTCTTACTGTGGGGGAGGGGGGTGTTTGTCAGTGCTAGGATCTCTCCGTGGGGGGCGATTTTTGTGTTGCCTAGAGCAGATCAAATCCTAAATACACCACTCATCGGAGCCCAGGACAAAGACTTCAAGGGACAAGGGAATGTAAACCAGTGCAGTTGACAAGTATGGGCAGCTGCTTTGGGTCCCACAGCAATGACTGGGCCCACAGGATTCTAACCATTTTGCCCCTCCTTAAAGATGGCCCTGAGCACAGTACTATTGACTTGAATAAAGCACAGCTGACAAACATCACCACCACCCGTGACATGCTATATAAAATTTTTCGCACTGCAAAGTGACTGTGGCAATGTATACAAAGATGTCTGTCGGCCCTGTTAACTTGCCGGTAGGTGGTTGGGTGGCGTGGTAAGAGCGCAGAAAATCGTCTGCGTTTATCATCTATCCTCCACATTTGTGAACAAGGCCTTAAAGTCATTCAGATTTAGCACAGCTTTTAAAAGATGCTTTTGATACAATCCAGTATAAAAACCTCTGCTTCTGTCTACATCACTCTTGGGATCTAATGTATGCATGCAGAGATCATTTAATCATGATGAGCTCAATGCAGACTGAATGTTCTCCACAATGACTTGGTATACGTTGAATCGCCTATACGCACACTTATGATCTCCCAGAATGACCACCAGATGGCAGACTAGCATAGCGCATGGCTGGAAAGAGATGCATTTAGCTCTGCCAGAGAAGGTAATTCTCTGCAATTACAATGACAACAACATTAGAAAAGAAATATTAATAGGATTTTAGCTGTGTAGACATTATTTAACCCTTTTGCTGCATTATGGTGCAATAAACTGTGTTACATATATTCCGAAAACATATTATGACAGCTGATGGAATTGTATGCGTGTTCATTCTACTTCCCTACACCAATAAATCAGGAGGTATGAGCAAATGTGGACAAGGTAATAGAGGTAATGCCAAAGACTCTGCGCTCATTACAATCTAATACCATCAACTGCTGGCTTTTCAACTGGGGTGCTGCGAAGAGTCTCTAATGTTGTCTAATGTGGGGAAGACACTCCAGGGGTCAGATATGGGGGTGCAAAGACAGCAGCAGGCCAGAAAGCCAGGGAAACCCCAAGAGACTTGGTTCCCAATATAAATGGCAAACGTTGAAAAGCCAATAAGGGCCTAGATAGACATTTATGTACAGGCTGAGGCAGGGCTTAACATTTAAAGTCCAGAGCTACTAGCCAGGCCTTAAGAGTTACTCACCACCAACAAACACACACAGACAAACATGTACGTACGTACATGCATACATACACACACACGCACAGAGACGCATGTACACACACCACACATACAGACACATGTATACACACATAGGCACGTACAGATACGCATACACACAGATACATGTACATACACAGAAATACACACACACAGACACGTGTACATACACACACATACAGACATATGTACATGCATACACAGACACATGTACGTACACACACACACACACAGACAGCTGTACATACACGCAGACACATGTACAGATACACACATGTACATACACTCAGACACATGAACATGCAGACACACACACACACCTCTATAAAAAGTTGCAGTACTTCGTTGTTCACTCACAGAGCCGGGTACTGCACTCTAGGGGGAGGCAGAGAGCACAGCACACACTCCTTCCTTTGCTTTCACTGCACTCAGCTATTGAGCAGTTTGATGGCTCCCAGTGCCAATGACAGATCCGGCCTGAGCTCCGAGCCTGCTCAGTAAGACGGCCCTGGGGGACACACTCGCCCCCACCATAATCTCCACTCGCTATTGGCGAGAAGGCGAGTGGAAATTTCAAGGCCTGGGCTAAGGATACCGCTTTCTACTAAGTAATGTCTTCCCCCCACCTTGGATTCAGAGGAGGCTTTCCCCTGTGTGATTGAAGGGTCCACTGCTGTCTGGTGCATAATGATCTATTTTGTAAGTGCTAACTTCTAACAATTTTACAATGCTTAATTGTGTTTGATGTTCATGTTTTTCTGTTTGTCTAAGTATACGTATCTCTTTTAGATATATAATTAGTTCCTGAGGAAGCGACTGTCATCACGAAACATGTCGGGCATTCTCTTCAGTCTTTGAATGTTCCTTGCCGCCTCCACAGGATTACTTTGGTGGTAACTTCTACGCTGTATCACTGGTTGTCAACCTTTTGAATATATGTTGGGCTTTGGGACATTCATTGCGGGAACACTGTACAACATTTTATCCAAAATTGTCTATATGTGATGTGATGTTAAATAAAGGAACATTGATCTTATATTTTCTGCGTATGTGGTCTCTGTGCCTATAAAGTCCATTTATACAATCTCCTTTTTTTATAAATAGGGCAGGGAGGTGTCTGTGGTCCAGGCCTCCAGGCCTGGGAGAGGGGGAAACATTACTTCCCCATAGATATAGTATATGGTGATCAAGCATTGTCAGTGTGGATCACCGGGTGAAGAAATAGCCAGGAAAAAAAAGAAAGAGCTTGAAACAAAGCTAACTAAACAAAATGCAGTACAGAAAGGTATCCATTGCACAGGGGTTATAAGGGTGCGCTACATGCGCTGATCCATTGCACAGGGGCCATGCTAATCTTCTCTGTATTGTTCCAATTTTTAGTATATGTGCTCATGAAGCACATACGTGGCATATATATATCCAAAATGGAAAAGAAAAAAAAAAACCACACATTTTACCTTTAGTTACACTTTAAGAAAGTGTATATACTAACAAGGACAATAGCCATGGGGTCATTTTATCTACAGCTCATGACACATTATCATAATCAGTAGGTTGTGGAAAGTTTTAAATAAAAACAAACTTTTATAAGGTTTTTAGCATGCAGTTTACCTAACAACACCCCCTGCTCGGTATGACAATAATAATTTTATATTTAAACAAATATTGATAATGGTCAAGAATACACTAGTGGGCAGTGGATAAGTGGCCCTTACATTGGTAGTGATTGAATAAATGCCTCCTTACATTGCTGGTCAATGTAGTTCCCCTTTGCATTGCTGGTGAGTAGAATGCCCCTTTACACTGGCAGTCAGTGTGGAAGTGTACCTTTACATTGGATAATAGTGAAAATTTGCCCTCTCACATTGGGGGTCACTGTAGAAAGGATATGAATTACCACTACTTAAGGGACCCTTAGCAACCTCTGGAGGAACTCTAGTTGAGAAAGTCTGTGTTACATTACATGTACTGCCCCCTACCAACCATCATTATCTTACATTTTGCTGTCCTAAGCTGCACTAAAGATAGAAAAAAAACAATCTGGTTGCTATGTAGGGCATTGATTACCAGAGACCATTCTTACCTTGAAAAACAAGACCTTATAACACTAAAATAACAAAGGCTTGAAACCGACATTATCAGTCTATTTGCTAATACCTTTCTGGATCATGTCCTGACACCTCCTTTCCAGCACTCTATGCTTACCTTTTTGCTCTCTGTTCATCTGTTCTAACATTGTATAATTTTCAGGGGTTACCGTTTACAATATGACCCCTTTCCTGGTCTTCTGTGAAGAATACATTTTCTGATATTGTCTCCTGAACTCCCCAATGGCCAAGGTGAGAAAGAGCAGGTCATTGGTGGCACAGTAAATAAAAACAGGTGCTACGATTAAAAATATTAAGGAGGTCTGTTCCAATTTCTGCCTATGGTGGGTTGAGTTCTCATTTCCACACACTGGAAGTCCCCCAGGATACTGACCATTTGAGAGTGGGTTACTGAATTATAATTCAGAATGTGAATGGAAGAGTTACTGGCCATTACCAATGAAAACATCTCCACATTTCCAGACTTTTCATGACTTTTCGCATTTTCTTATTCCCCTCAAATATTGCCATTTCTTAGGAATTAGGCTTGTGACAATTTTCTTTGAGACCAGATAGATGGACACTTCCATCAAATGCTCTATTTATTTATTTATTTTTTTCTTTCTTTCTTTTCTCTTTTCTTCTCCACTGTCTCTCCTTCGCCTTTTCTCTAGGAGTCTTTCATTCCCAACTTTATACTTGGAAAAGTGGCAATATACAACAATTTTTTCCTTGCATGGAATGGCATCCCATGTTTTGCTGGCTCGAAGCCCCGCATTGGCGCTAGGCCTGATTCTCGTTTTTCATACCCTTAGATTCCAAATGAGAGGCCAAGCCATTCTTTTTTTGGCTGATGTTTGGCCTGTGTGTACCGGCTTAACATAAATACTGATATTGTTGTAGGACTGTGCTTACGACTTTGTATATATGCCACATTTTTCCAAGAAAAAAAGCAGGTGTATCAATTGGGGTATTGATAGGGTTCTAAAAGATGAGGTGCTCTCCAGGGCTCCCTCAGAAAATAAGAACACTTTACATGCCATGGCAATTTTTGGGTGTGACCAAAATATAAGTCTAGTTTAAAAGGACATGGTTAAGTGTTACTAAACCCACAACAGTAAAATCAATCTGTATGTGCAGTAAACCATGCTTGTTATACTCAAGGGGGAACCTAAGGAGTTAATCCTCTGCATTGTGTAAAAAGGCTGTTTGATCCTTTCTTCTCTGATCCTCCCCTTCTTCTATTGTCACCAAACCTCTCTGATCCTTCCCTTCTTCTACTGTCTACAATCCATCTGCTGATAGTACAGAGCCCTAGGAGGCACTAGAAAATGCTCAGTTTGGTGTGTATTGCTAGAGCTCTAGAGAGGGTTTTTTTTTTGGGGGGAGGGTGCATATGATCAGGGGAGGGCCAATCAGCACTGTCCAGACAAAGGTTAAAGGGTAATGCAGCCTCATAGGACAGTCAGAGGAGAAAAAACTCCTCCTACAAACTTTAACCAGTGCTTCGCTGTACACTGATAGAAGTCAGAAGGCTTCTCTAACTGCTGATGAGAAAAGGTATTTAGCAGTTTATAGTTACTAAAATAATTGCATTTCCATGTTCTGTATGCTGTGCGAGACCAGATATAGAGCATGTAGGGTCCTGGGTTTAGTAACATTTTAAACATTGCCCAAGATTCTACCCATCCACACTGCAGAGGTTGTGCTTATAAGCCCCATGACTTACCATACCCAAGTAATATGCCGTAATCAAGATAAACTCACTAACTAAATCACATTCTACAGAGTCTCATACATCTTTAGAAAATGGAGAAGACTGAAGACAAAATCCTTGTGTTATATACGATAACCACTGTTACACAACGTGGTAATTCAAAAAGTTAGACAATGAAAATACTTGCATCATTCATTGAACACAGTACTCAGAGTTGCACAAATTAAATACTAATTATGTCTCCTGTCAAAAGTCAATACTATATTTATAGGTTCTTATAAAAACAGTTATAATTGTAAAATGTAAAACATTAATCGGGTAATACTACACAATTGAAATATAATTTACTCAAACTGTTAGTGGTATAATTGATTTTATACATTCCCAAATGTTGATAGTGTATGAATTAGAAACTAAAATTAAATGCTAAAAAAATCATATTATATACAAGGGGCATTCAAGTCAAACTGGGACTTCTAAGTTTATATAATAAAAGAATACATTTCAAGGAATGTAAATGGCATTTATTTTTCAACATACTCTCCTGTCACATTTATACACTTATCCCAGCGTTTAAATAACAACTAGAAAACTTCAGCATAGAAAGATTTGTCAGTATGTCTGAACCATCCTACAGGACAATTTTATGGTACAGTTCATAGAGTCCCTACTAGGAATGATGCTCTGCTGGACCTGGTAATCTCAAACCATGCAGATCTTATTACGAATGTCCATATAAAAGAACATCAGGGTAGCAGTGGCCATAACATGATTTCATTTATTGTTAGATGTAAACAGCAAGCACATACGGGAAAAATAAAATTGCTCAATTTCAAGAGAGCTAATTTTCCAAGGCTGAGAGCTGCTCTCCAAGACTTAGACTGGAAGGGAATATTGGCATTGATGAACACAACACACAAATGGGAGTTCTTCAAAAAGACTGTACGTGAACACACTGCAAAATATATTCCCATGGGCAACAAGTTTAAAAGACAAAAAAATCAAACCTATGTGACTTACGGCCAAAGTTAAAAAGGATATAGATAATAAGAGAAGAGCTTTTATTAAATGTAAAAATGAAGGAACGCTATCATCGTTTAAACATTACAAAGAATATAACAGATTGCAAAAGATAGCAGGACCAACTCCAAAAAATTCTTCAAATATATTAATAGTAAAAAGGTTCGGTCCAAGCATGTAGGCCCTTTACAAAATCATCTAGAGTGGGTGACTGGGGACAAAGAGAAGGCAAATTTATTTAACACCTTCTTCAGCTCTGTGTATACGAAGGAGCATAGGGGAGCTCTTGTACATAATGGGCACGGTATTGACACAGCTCCAGATGATCCACATTGGCTCACAATTAATATGATCCAAAAATATTTAGACAGTATAAAGGTGAATAAAGCACCTGGACCGGATTGGCATACACCCACAGGTCCTTAAAGAATCATTTCAAAGCCATTGTTTCTAATGTTTAGGGACTCTTTAATGACTGGCATAGTACCACTGGATTGGTGTAAGGCCAATGTGGTGCCAATATTTAAAAAAGGGTCAAAATCTTTACCAAGTAATTATAGACCTTTTAGTTTAACTTCTATAGTAGGGAAAATACTGGAGAGTTTAATAAATGACCACATAGCGTAGATGAGTTCTTGCTGCAAAAAAAATATTTTAAACAACAGACAGCATGGATTCATGAAAGACAGAAGTTGTCAAACAAATCTGATTTCTTTTTATGAGGGGGTGAGCAAGACCTTGGACAGAGGGGTGGCGGTGGACATGGTATACTGGGATTTTGCAAAGCATTTGGCACAGTTCCCCACACACAGCTAATGTGTAAGGTAAAGTCTACGGGCTTGAAAAAATCTGTATGTAAATGGATAGAAAACTGGCTAAAAGATTGTATTCAAAGAGTAGTGGCTAATGATTCATACTCTGAATGGTCTAGGGTCATCAGTGGTGTACCCCAAGGTTTAGTGTTGGGACCCTTACTTTTTAATATATTTATAAACAATATAGGGTCTGAGATTGACAATCCCATTTCAGTATTTGCAGATGACACCAAGCTGTGCAGTGGAAAAACGTCCTTAAAGGATGTCTTCAACTTACAAGCCGACCTCAATGCACTGTTTAATTGGGCAACTATGTGGCAAATGAGATTTAATGTTGATAGATGTAAGGTCATGCAATTGGGGGCTAAGAATATTCATGCATCATACATACTGGGGGGGAAGGTATAACTGGGGGAATCAATGGTGGAGAAGGATCTGGGAGTTCTGATAGATCACAAGCTTAATAATGGCATGCAATGCCAAGCTGCGGTTTCTAAAGCGAGCAAAATCCTCTCTTGTATTAAAAGAGGTATAGACTCCAGAGAGAGAGATGCCATATTACTCCGATACAAATCATTAGTAAGACCTCATCTGGAATATGCAGTTCAGTTTTGGGCACCAATTCAAAAAAAAAACATTGGAGAACTGGAGAAAGTGCAGAGAAGGGCAACCAAACTGGTAAGAGGCATGGAGGAGCTCAGCTATGAGGAAAGATTAGAGGAACTGAATTTATTCTCTCTTGAGAAGAGGAGATTAAGGGGGGATATGATCAACATGTATAAATATATCAGTAGTTCATATAGTGAACTCGGTGTAGAGCTTTTCACCCTGAGGTCATCACAGAGGACAAGGGGGCACTCTTTACATCTGGAGGAAAAGAAATTTAATCTCCAAACACGGAAAGGTTTCTTCACAGTGAGAGCTGTGAAATGTGGAATAGACTCCCTCAAGAGTTGGTTCTGGCCAGCTCAGTGGATTGCTTCAAAAAAGGCCTGGATTGTTTCTTAGATACACAGAATATAACTTGATACTAACATTTATAGGTAAATTTGATTCAGGGAATATCCGATTCCCTCTCGGGGGATCAGGAAGGAATTTTTTTTCCCAGCAGGAGCAAATTGGATCATGCTTTGCTGGGTTTTTTTTGCCTTCCTCTGGATCAACTGTGGGTATAGGATTATACCTTTTTTGGTTCTATGGTTGAACTGGATGGACTTTTGTATTTTTTCCAGCCAGACTAACTATGTAACTATCCTAGGACAGCCGGCTTCACTTTGTCTTCATTGTGTTCATGTTCACCATTCCCACAGAAAGATTTGTCTCTTGTGCAATTACATGACAGGTTATGTTTCGATTATCCAGGATCAAGCATTCCACCCACTGAACACAAGAATGACTGCTGTGGGCTGGGAACCACCATGGCCAGGATCATCGCTGACAGATGTATGGCCATCTTTGAAATGTTTACACCAATCAAATGTCTTACTGCGGCTGACCGTCTCATCACCATATTGTGCTCGAAGTCTTATGTAGACATCCGCAGGTTTTACACCTTCGTTCACAAGAAACTTCATCACCACACGCTAACACTGTTGTCTGCCATCTTGATTATGGTCTCTGGACTGGCCCGCGACATGTGCGTCACACATCAGTAATAGGACACACTTGCCACTTAGTGTGTAGTACTGCCATGCTAGAATCCCTTTTTATACCTGGCAAATTAAAAGTCCTGGTTTGACTTGAACACCCCGTGTGTGTGTGTATATATATATATATATATATACACACACACACACACACACACAGTGCTCAGCATTTTCTATGGGACACTATACTACAAAATACTCCCACAAATGCGAGCCATTGATTGCAAAAAACAAGATTTGTTAATTTGCACACAAAAAAGTATTTTTCCCAACAAATTCATTCAAGACCATGTTGCAAAAATGAAAGTCTTAGGAACAAAGCTAAAATTTAGACAAAAAAATCTTAATTAACAAGAATTCAACTACAGGTGAGTCTAATTATTTATTAAACAGGTTTCCAGCAAGCAGTTGATTATAGAAGGGCATTACTTAACAAAGAAAACCCCTTCCCATTTCATGCTGTCAGCAATGGCACCACATGGAGGAGAAATGTCACAAGGTCCGAAAAAGAAAATAATTTCTTTACACAAGAAAGCTGAAGGCTACAAGAAGATCAGTAAAGCTTTACTTATCAGTCAGAATGTTGTCGCTAAAGTGATACAAAAATTTTAAAAAGATGGAACTGCAACCATCTTACAGAGATGACCAGGCCACCCAGGGAAGTTAACACCTAGACAGGAGCATCTTCTAATGAAAAGGGATCAAGAAAAATCACCATGCAGGTTCACTGCAGTTAGCTAAAGAAGTAGAAAGCCAAACTGGGGTGATTGTTTTCCGTGACACAATATGGTGTACACTGCAGAAGAATGGCATTCATGGGTGTCTCCACAAAGGAAGCCTCTCCCAAAGCCCATGAACAAAAAAGCCCACCTAGAATTTGCCAGGGCCCATGCTGAAGAAGACTACTGGGACTCTGTACTCTGGAGTGATGAGACCAAGATACATGTTTTTGGAACTAATGGCTTCAAAACTGTATGGCATCGCAAAGGTTAGAAATACAAAGAAATATGCATGGTGCCTACAGTGAATCATGGTGGTGGCAGTGCCCTTCTGTGGGGATGCATGAGTGCTGCTGGTGTCGGGGAGCTGCATTTCATTGGCTGTATCATTAATTCACAGATGTACTGCTGTATATTGAAAGAGAAGATGCTACCATCACTGGCCAGTGGTCGTCGTGCACTTTTCCAGCATAACAATGATCCAAAACACACATCTAATGTCAATGTTGCATTTCTCAAGAAGAACAGGGTGAAAGTGATTCAGTAGCCAAGTATTTCCCCTCATCTGAACTCAATCGAACTCCTATGGGGAATTATGAAGAGACAAGTTGAGCATCACTCTCCATCCAGCATTCAGGTTCTAAAAGAGGTCATTCTTGAAGAATGGAAAAATATAGATGTTGCAATATGTCGCCAACCTTTTTATTCCATGTCTAGAAGACTTGGGGCTGTCCTTACAACTCATGGAGGTCATACAAAATACTAGATGTAGTAGTTTTTGTTGTGGGGTGTATTCATTTTTGCATCAGCTAATTTGAGTAAAACTGAAGATTTTGTAATCCAAGTCATATTATTAACCTTACTTTCATGTAATGAGCTAAACAAATTTTATATACAGTGCATCCAAAAAGTATTCACAGCACTTAACCTTTGCCACATTTTGTTATGTTACAGCCTTATTCCAAAATTAAATTAATTTTTTCCTCAACACTCTACAAATAATACCCCATAATGACAACATGAAAGAGGTTAGTTTTGAAATCTTTGCAATTTATTAAAAATAAAAAATGAAAAAAAAAACAACATGTACATAATTATTCTAGCCAAAGGTGTTCTATGGGGTTGAGGTCAGGACTCTGTGCAGGCCAGTCAGGTTCCTCCACCCCAAACGGGCTCATTTATATCTTTATGGACCTTGCTTTGTGCACTGGTGCACAGTCATACTGGAACAGGAAGGGGCCATCCCCAAACTCTTCCCACAAAGTTGGGAGCATGAAATTATCCAAAATGTTTTGGTATTCTGATGCCTTAAGAGTTCCCTTCACTAAAAGAAAGGGGCCAAGCCCAACCCCTAAAAAACAACCCCACACATTAATCCCCCCTCCACCAAACTTTACACTTTGCACTATGCAGTCAGGCATGTACTGTTCTTCTGGCAAAAATTTGGAGGTCTTTAGCTATTGACTCTGCAGACAGTTGGCAAATTATGCGAACTGTGCAACCTATCACAGTACCACACTTGAATTCACTGAGCTCCTGAGAGTGACCCATTCTTTCACAAATGTTTGTAGAAGCAGTCTGCATTCCTAGGTGATTGATTTTATACACCTGTGGCCATGGAGGTGATTTAAACACCTGAATCCAATGATTTGGAGAGGTGTCCCAATACTTTTGGCAATATAGTGTATATATATATATATATATACATACATACACACTGCTCAAAAACATTAAAGGAACACTTTTTAATCAGAGTATAGCATCAAGTCAACTCCTGGGATATTGATCTGGTCAGTTAAGTAGCAGAGGGGGTTGTTAATCAGTTTCAGCTGCTTTGGTATTAATGAAATTAACAACAAGTGCACTAGATGGGAAACAATGAGATGACCTCCAAAACCGGAATGGTTTTACAGGTGTACAGGAAGGGGTTAACATGTGGGGCGATCAAAGGGTTAACTGTGTGCCATTTTACATGATGTTCTGTGTTTGTGCTTCACTGTAAGCACACTGCTTCGTATGGCTGTGCTGTGCACAACCATGCAAAGCAGTGTGCAGGAGCTGACAAGGAGGAGCACTGTTTTGTTTACTTCTCCCCCCCCCTGCAATCACTGGGCACCAGTGAGTAATCACCGGATGGGACCTAGTGATTGACAGCTGCCGCCAAGAATGGCAGTGCAGGTAGGGCACACGCGCCCCCTACTCGGAAATGCTAAATCACGTATACATACGTGATTTTGCACACAACTGCCGCCCTGTAGCAGTATTTCCGCTATGGGCGGCGGGAAAGCAGCTAAGAAGTCCACATATAAATTCCAATGAAATTTGTGGAAAGTGAATTTTGCTACACAATTAAGTGAAAGGGACGGGGATGCTCATGATATCATTGACCTAATATGGATACATTAGGTCAGTGGGCAGGGAATGCATCAGCAGCAGATAATTGGGCTGGCACTGACATCTTCTGTCTTCTATTTTTTGCCATATAAATTTATAATTCAAAGTTCTAATTATTTGTTAAAGTATTACTAAACCCTGGACCCATTCACTATATCTGGTCTCCCACACTACACAGAACATGGAAAAGCAAATATTTTAGTAATATAAACTGCTAAATACTTTTTATCATCAGCAGTATATAGCAATCTTGTGACTTTTAGTGTCCTGCAGAGCACTGGTTAAAGCTTGCAGGAGGAGATTTAATTCTCCCCTGATTGTCCTATGAAGCTGCAGGACCCCTGACCCTCTGTCTAGACAGTGCTGATTGGCCCCTGTGCTGATTACATGTACTCTTCCAAGAAAAAAAAAAACCTTTTTAGCAAAACACACCAAACTGAGCATGTGCAGCTTGCCCCCAAGGCTCTGTTCTATCAGGAGTTATATTGGGGACAGTAGAAGAAGGGAAGGATCAGAGAAGACAGAATCAAACAGCCTTTTTACCCACTGCGAAGGATTAACCCCTTAGGTTCCACAATGAGTATAACAAGCATGCTTTACTGCATATGTATACTGATTTTTCTGTTGTGGGTTTAGTAACACTTTGAAACTGAACTCCAGCTTACCTTCAGTCTTGCACGGTTGTTTAGGCTCATCTCCTGGACTAAACTTGCTTACTCTCCAATATCACTGCACACTGTGAGCTTCTTAGTAGCTGTAGCAAGTCACACAGAGCTCACTTCATTTTCTGGCTGGGGGATGTCCAGCATCCTCTAACTCTTTCCTCCTCAGCTATCCCTGCCTCTTTTATTCATTGGATTTTAGTTCTTTCAATTATAGAGGCTAAGCACCGCATGTTGCCTGCATGCAAATGCACTCTGCTTATGAACTCTCATTTCTTCTTACACCCTCCCATCAAGACATTTTGTGATTTGCCCAACTCCTTGGCCAGCATCTGAGAGGAATACTGAGGCAGGGTACCATGATGTTTTCAGGATTTTGCTGGCCTAATGCGGTCGCATGATCTGCCTGCATAACATAGAGAAGTACAGAGACCCAGTGACTATCATTGGGTCTCAAATAAGGTATGAAAAGAAAACAAAGTGTTTTTTCTTTTTGTTTTTTGTTTTTTTATGTCACTGCAATGATGATGGGGAGAGGAGAACTAGGGATGGTAATAAGTAAAATTTCAGTTTTTAATGCTAAAAATACTACAGTATACAGGCGTACCTCGGTTTACAAACGCGTCAGTTAACGTATTTTAGATTTACGAATAAAAATCCAATGAAAATAATACCTCGGTTTCCATTTTTTTTTGAACGGATTAATTAGTTTTCAATGCATTTACAATTTTATTTTAAAAGATTTCCCTGTACAGTACTATGCCTTTAACGTGCACTTTATAAAGAGTTTTGCACAGATAAAACTTTTTTTTACTTTTTGCTGACCTCCAGAACGGATTAATTGTCTTTCAATGCATTTACAAATTAATTTTTAATCGTCCCTGTACATTATTTATGCCTTTAAAGTACACTTTATAAAGCGTTTGAACAGATAAAAAATTTTTTTTTACTTTTTTCTGACCTCCGGAATGGATTAATTGGTTTTCAATGCATTCCTACGGGAAACTGCGTTTCGGTTTACAAATTTTTTGCAATACGAAAAGTGCCGCAGAACAACTTAAATTTGTAAACCGAGGTACGCATGTATTTTATAACACAGCTTTGTATCTCTAACATAGCAGACACATTGAGATTGATTTACTAAGGGCTCGTTCACACTAGGCTGTTTTGCCAACGCTTGCCAAACGCCCCTATAGCATTTGGCAAGCGTTGGTCCGGTGTTTGCGGAGCGTTTTTAACGCTCGGCAAACGCTCCGCAAACGCCGCATGCGCGGTTTAGCGGAGGTTGCTAGGCGTTTGCCGAGCGTTAATAACGCCCCACAAACGCCTATAATGCATTTGAGTGGTGTTACCGCTCCGCAAACACCCCGCAACCGCGTCGCAACCGCACCGCAAATGCCGGCCGGGCGTTTGCGGAGCGGCACCATAGACGAGAATAGGAGGCTTCAAAGCCTCCTGACTCGACCAGAGGCGTCCGTTTTGCCGCGACGCAAACGCTCCTGTTAGAACAGCACCATGTGCTGTAATGTGCAGAATTGGCAGAGGCGTTTGGGAAGCGGTAAAAACGCTTCCCAAACGCCTCTCTGCCGCCTGCACACAAGGCTAGTGTGAACGTAGCCCAAGACTGGAGAGTGCAAAATCTGGTGCAGCTGTAGATGGTAGCCAATCAGCTTCTAACTTTGGCTTGTTCAATTAAGCTCTGCCAAAAAAAAAAAATCTTGGCATCTGATTGGTTTCTATGCAGAGCTGCACCAGATTTTGCACTCTCCTGTTTTAGTAAATCAACCCCTTTATATCTTAGGATATTGCAAGCTGTGCAAAGTGTTTGCTTACTATTATCAGGTCACCAATGCTGGGGAGCTAAGGAGCATGTATGTCCACAGCAAATTACACCCTATACAATCCACTTGTAGAATCAATGTAGTGTTTGCTATAAATGATATGTTTCAAGCAATGCACTGTGTAATCTATAAATTTACAGCTCCATGGGCCCCATGGATTTCTGAATCTGATTCTGCACTCTCCAGCTTTAATAAATACACCCCTATATATCCTGTATAACCTGTGCAGTATAATATAAAACCTAAAAAAACAGTCAGCTATATATATTTTTTATTTTTATTTTTCTGGATTCAAATCAATCTACAGGTTGGCTAACCTGTGTAAAAAAAAAAAGATGAATATACTTACCTATTCTCAGCTCGCTCTGGTCCAGTCACATGATCCGGTTCCTCTATTACAGCCAATAGCAGCAGCAGCAGCAGCAGCAGGGGAGAGGAGGGAGGGCTGACAACAGATGGGCCATTGAAGCCTATGGATGATATCACCACTCCAGGCTTCACTGGCCGTTGTCAGAGAGCTCTCTCCTCTCCCCTGCAGCTGGCCACTGGCCAACACAAGAGATCATGTAACTGGACCAAAGTGGGCTGAGAAGAGGCAAGTATACAGATCTTTCTTACACAGGTTAGTCAGCACAGGTTTATTTGTAAGAGCAGTTAAGGTTATCCCAGAATTCCCGTGGCGGTATTCCCGAGTGTAGCTCGGGGTTAACTTTCAGTACCAGAAGCGGTAACCCTGAGCTACACTCCGCATTACACTGCAGCTTTGCTCTGGGATCCCTGGATCACTTACCTTGTCCCGCGGTCCCGCACTGTCCTCCCAAGCCTGAGAGGACCCCATCACTGAACAACCAATAACAAGCATCCACATAACATAGGCAACTACAAGGATATGCAAAGAATGACCCTTCCACTCTACTGAAGGAAGAGAGAGGACTCAAGGGTCCTGTGTGTCATGTGTGTACCATGTGACCACACATTTAATTAAGTATTTGAGATATATATATATATATATATATATATACACACACATACATACACACACTGCTCAAAAAATGAAAGGAACACTTTGAAAACACTTCAGATCTCAATGGGGAAATATATCATGCTAGATATCTATACTGATGTGGACTGGGTAATGTGTTGGGAATGTAAGGATGCCCCATCATATGATGGAAATCAAAATGATCAGAGGACTGAATTCAAAGACACCCCGAATATCAAAGAGAAAAAATTATGCAGCAGGCTAGTCCAGTCACTGCAGCAACTCAAAATGGTACTCAGTAGTTTGCATGGTCCCCATGTGCTTCTATGTATGCCTGGGGCATGCTCCTAATGAGACGACGGAGCTGCAACCTGGCGGTGTTGGATGGACCGAAACATGATATCCCAGGTGTGTTCCATTGGACTTAGTTCAGGAAAGTGTGGGGGCCATGCAGTGGTATCAACTCCTTCATCCTCCAGGAACTGCCTGCATACTCTCGCCACATGACACCGGGCATTGTTGTGCACCAGGAGGAACCCAGGACCCACGACACCACTGTAGGGTCTGACAATGGGTCCAAGGATTTCATCCTAAAACCTAATGGCAGTCAGGGTGCCATTGTTTAGCATGTAGAAGTCTATGCATCCCTCCATGGATATGCCTCCTCAGACCATCACTGACCCACCACCGAAACAATCACGCTGAACGATGTTACAAGCAGCATAACATTTCCACGGCTTCTTCAGACCCTTTCACGTCTGTCACATGTGCTCAGGGTGAACCTGCTCTCATCTGTGAAAAACACAGGACACCACTGGCAGACCTGCCAATTCTTGTGTTCAATAGCAAATGCCAATTGAGCTCTATGGTGTCTGGCAGTGAGCACAGGGCCCACTAGAGGACGTTGCGCCCTCAGGCCACCCTCATGAAGTCTATTTCTGATTGTTTGGTCAGAGACATTCACTCCAGTGGCCTACTGGAAGTTTTTGTAGGTCTCTGGCAGTGCTCATCCTGTTCCTCCTTGCACAAAGGAGCAGATACCAGTCCTGCTGATGGGTTAAGGACCTTCTACGGCCCTGTCCAGCTCTCCTAGAGCAACTGCCTGTCTCCTGGAATCCTCTCCGTGCTCTTGAGACTGTGCTGGGAGATACAACAAACCTTCTGGCAATGGCACATATTGATGTGCCATCCTGGAGGAGTTGGACTCCCTGTGCAACCTCTGTAGGGTTCAAGTATCGCCTCATTCTACCAGTAGTGACACTGACCCTAGCCAAAAGCAAAACTAGTAAAAAAACAGTCAGTAAAGATGAGTAGGGAAAAAAATGTCAGAGGCCTCCACTTGTAAAACCATTCCTGTTTTGGGGGTCATCTCATTGTTACCCATCTAGTGCACCTGTTGTTAATTTCATTAACACCAAAGCAGCTGAAACTGATTAACAACCCTCTCTGCTACTTAACTGACCAGATCAATATCCCAGGAGTTTAACTGACTTGAAGCTATACTCTGATTAAAAAGTGTTCCTTTAACTTTTTTGAGCAGTGTATATGTATATATACAGTATCTCACAGAAGTGAGTACACCACTCACATTTTTGTAAATATTTTATTACATCTTCATGTGACAACACTGAATAAATGACACTTTGCTATAATACAAAGTAGTGAGTGCACAGCTTGTATAACTGAAAAAATTTGCTATTTCCCTTAAAATTACTCAACACACAGCCATAAATGTCTAAACCGCTGGCAAGGAAAGTGAGTACACCCTTATGTGAAAATATCCAAATTGGGCCCAAAGCTCAATATTTTGTGTGGTCACCATTATTTTCCAGCACTGCCTTAACTCTCTTGGGCATGGAGTTCACCAGAGCTTCACAGGTTGCCACTGGAGCCCTCTTCCACTCCTCTATGACGACATTACGGAGCTGGTGGATTTGAAGATGCCCCACAGATGCTCAATAGGGTTTAGGACATTACGGAGCTGGTGAATTTGAGGATGCCCCACATATGCTCAATAGGGTTTAGGTCAGGAGACATGCTTGGCCAGTCCATCACCTTTACCCTCAGCTTCTTTAGCAAGGCAGTGGTTGTCTTGGAGGTGTGTTTGGGGTCGTTATGTTGGAATACTGCCCTGCAGCCCAGTCTCCAAAGGGAGGGGATCATGCTCTGCTTCAATATGTCACAGTACATGTTGGCATTCATGGTTCCCTCAATGAACTGTAGCTCCCCAGTGCCAGCCTCACTCATGCAGCCCCAGACCATGACACTCCCACCACCATGCTTGACTGTAGGCAAGACACACTTGTCTTTGTACTCCTCACCTGGTTGCCGACACACACGCTTGACACCATCTGAACCAAATAAGTTTATCTTGGTCTCATCAGACCACAGGACACAGTTCCAGTAATCCATGTCCTTAGTCTGCTTGTCTTAAGCAAACTGTTTGTGGGCTTTCTTGTGCATCATCTTTAGAAGTGGCTTCCTTCTGGGATGACAGCCATGCAGACCAATTTGATGCAGTGTGCAGTGTATGGTCTGAGTCCTGACAGGCTGACCCCCCACCCCTTCAACATCTGCAGTAATGCTGACAGCACTCATACGTATGTTTTCCAAAGACAACCTTTGGATATGATGCTGAGCACGTGCACTCAACTTCTTTGGGCAACCATGGCAAAGTCTGTTCTGAGTGGAACCTGCCCTGTTAAACCGCTGTATAGTCTTGGCCACCGTGCTGCAGCTCAGTTTCAGGGTCTTGGCAATCTTCTTATAGCCTAGGCCATCTTTTTGTAGAGCAACACTTCTTTTTTTCAGATCCTCAGAGAGTTTTTTGCCATGAGGTGCCCTGTTGAACTTCCAGTGACCAGTATAAGAGAGTGAGAGTCATAACACCACATTTAACACATCTGCTCCCTATTCACACCTGAGACCTTGTAATCGAGTTACATGACACTGGGGAGGGAAAATGGCTAATTGGGCCCACTGTGGAAATTTTCACTTAGGGGGGGACTCACTTTTGTTGCCAGCGGTTTAGATATTAATGGCTGTGTGTTGAGTTATGTTGAGGGGACAGCAAATTTACACTGTTATACAAGCTGTACATTCACTACTTTACATTGTAGCAAAGTGTCATTTCTTCAATGTTGTCACATAAAAAGATGTAATAAAATATTTACAAAAATGTGAGGGGTGTACTCACTTCTGTGAAATACTATATGTATACAGTATATAGTACAGGATGCCCAGGATGGATCCTAGACAGCGTGTATATTTGGGTTGTGGTTTATTTAGGGGAAGATGGTTTGAGGACATTGCAGAGTATCCAGGAGTTCTCAGTCATGCAGGGTGAGGGAATCCAGGGTAGTCCAGTTGAAGGGAAGGAATGGATGGCAGTTCTCTCAGAATTGAATGTCCTCATTTGGACCCCATAATTCAGAGGTTTGGGGAGACAGACTTTGGGTGGAAATGAGCCTCCAAATTACAGGGACCTTGGTTTAGGAAGGCTTATCCCACCTGCAACACAGGCTTGAAAAGCAGCTGGAAGGCGTTGGCAGGAGTCCATTAGGTAGTGTGAATGGTTCACAGCTGTGAACAAGTGTGGAGAGCGAGGCTCTGTTTGCTGAGTTCCTGTGGCTTGTCTTGTACCCGAAACAGGTGGGAACCCTGAACCCAAATGTGGGACTGAGACACTGGCGTGAACCAGTACCAGGACTATGGACTTTTATCAATGTATTTGCTTGTTTTTAAGAGTCCAGTAAAGACTATTTACTTTTACAAGCAGTTGTCTGGTGATCTCAGGCCCTCCATATTACATTATATATACTGTGTAAAATTACTATAGCAAGAACTACAGAATTATTAAGATGTACAGTATGGTGGATGTGAGCACATCTACCATGCACAGTGCAACATATAGGAAGAAGTTTATTTACTAAAGGCAAATAGGCTGTTCACTTTGCAGGGGAAGTTGCACTTTGCAAGGGAAGTTTCCTCAGAGCTTCATTAATGTGATAAATCTCTGTTGACTTCCATTATCCAATCATGTGCATGCAAAAATGCATTTCTTTCCATTTTCCTTGCATGTGACTGGGTATTCACTTCACCCTCTAATCTCTGGGGAAAATTTCCTTGCAAGGTGAACTGCCTATTTGCCGTTAGTAAATCAGCCACAAACTCTGTAAAATGCATAGATCTGCATTCATTTAGCAATGCCCAATTGTCTCCTCGGCACATTTGGAACTGTTCTGTTATCACCCTAAAAAATCGCACTCCTAAACTGACATCTCCGCTAGCTGAGATTACGGTTAGGCCATGTATTAATTATGCCGGTAGTTATCGCTGTTGCTTCCATCGTCTGTGAAAGCTGCATAAAGAAGCATTTTAATGTTCTGAATGAAGTACTTAACACAACACAATCATTCGTCTTTTTAGCCTTGATGGACATTCTTATGTTACTTCGCGACAAAGAAAAGAACTATGTCGAGTGAAGTGGACCTCTCGTGAATGTGAAAACATTTCTCAGTAAGTGGTATTTTCTAGAAAGAAAAAAATGGAAATTTACTAACTGAATAGAGAGTTCTTTACTACGCTGAATTTAGATTTCTTTGTTTCTTTATTATTTAGTTGTTCCCCAATATTTTCCTTAAAGTAGCATTCTGAAATATACCTAAATAATCTTAAAACTGCTCCTTCCCCACTCCTGACACCTACACTCACTAACCTGTGTACAAAATAATCTGCAGATTTACTTATTTTTACCTATTTTACTGCTCTGTGATCTGTCCTTGTGTCAACCAGTGGTGGCTGCAGGGGAGAGGAGGGAGCGCTGACAGAAATTTGGGCCATAGTAAGTCCATGGGTAATATCACCGCTCCCAGACATTGCAGCCTCTCTCTTCTCCCCTGCAGACAGTGCTGGATGACACAAGGGAGACCATGGGACCAGACCAGAGTGGGCTGAAAATAGGTAAGTATACAGATCTTTCTTACACAAGTTGTCAGGGAGCGAGGAGCCAGACACACAAGGAGGTGCAATTAAAGGTAGGTTTATTAATATCAAAATAAGACAAGAGTCTATGCAAGTCCAACAGCGGAAATCGTAGCCAAAGCCGGGATCAAGAGCCAAGAAGAATCGTCGCCAGAGCCGGGATCAGGAGCCAGGCAGAATCGTCGCCAGAGCCGGGATCAGGAGCCAGGAAGAATCGTCACCAGAGCCGGGATCAGGAGCTAGGAAGAATCGTCACCAGAGCCGGGATCAGGAGCCAGGAAGAATGGTCACCAGAGCCGGGATCAGGAGCCAGGAAGAATGGTCACCAGAGCCGGGGTCAGAAGCCAGGAGGAGTCTTAGCCAAAGCCGAGTCGGTATCCAGGAAAGCAATGAGTAGCTAAACAGGAGCTTGCTGCTGTGCAAGAGACAGGACACGAATGCAATGGACAGCTACAAACAGCAGACTTATATGTGATAAGCCGCCACCTCCTGGGGGAGGAGCCGCAGAGGGCTGAAAGCATAAAGGATCCCACAATGCTTTGCAGACACCTAAGATGGATGCCAGCACATGGAGCAGCACAAGCCCTGAGGAAAGGTAGGACCTTGACATTAATATACGTGTTAGGAGAAGGGAGGGAGCAGTTTTAACCACTTGCCCTCCAGAGGATTTACCCCCCTTCCTGAAAAGGCCATTTTTTTGTGATACGGTGCTTCGTTATTTTAACCAGCAATTGCGTGGCCATGCAACGCTGCACCTAAACGAAATCTATGACCTTTTTTCCCCACAAATAGATCTTTCTTTTGTTGGTATTTGATCGCCTGTGCGTTTTTTATTTTTTGCGCTATAAAAAAAAAAACTGCCAATTTTGAGAAAAAATAATATTTTTGACTTTTTGCTATTAAACATTTCCAGTAAAAAAAAAGTCAAAAATCAAATTTCGTCATAAATTTGGGGAAAATGTATTCTGCTACATGTCTTTGCTAAAAATAAATCCCAATACGCATAAATTAATTTGTTTTATGTGAAAGTTATAGCATTTACAAATGGTGGTATATATACGAGATTTTTTTTTTTTTTTTAACTAATAATACTAGTAGTGTGCAAGAGCTGACAGGGAAGAGATATGTGTTGTTTATACACAGGTCTTTTCCCTGTCGGAGATACTCGATCAGCGGGTGTCGGCGAGTAATCACCGACAGCCAAGGCCGTGAATGGCGGCACGGGTATGGCGCGCACGCCACCTACCCAGAAATGCAAAATCATGTATATATACAAAATGTTACACACTCGTGCCACCCTGTAGCAGTATTTCTGCTATAGAGCAGCACGGAACCAATTAACCTTTTGCCTACCAGGCACTTATACCCCCTTATTTACCAGGCCAATTTTCAGCTTTCAGCGCTGCCGCACTTTGATTGACAATTGCGCGGTCATGCAACATTGTACCCATATGAAATTTTGATCATTTTTTTCTCACAAATAGAGCTTTCTTTTGGTGGTATTTAATCGCCACTGGGCGCTTTACTTTTTGCGCTATAAATAAAAAAACCTGCAAAAAATTTGAAAAAAAAAAAAGTTTCTTTGTTTCTATTATAAAATTTTTCAAACAGGTAATTTTTCTCCTTCACTGATGTGCGTTGATGAGGCAGCACTGATGGGCACTGATAGGCGGCACTGATGGGCACTGATAGGCAGCACTAAAGGGCACTGATAGGCAGTACTAATGAGGTGGCACGGATAGGCGGCACTGATAGGAAGCACTAATGAGGTGTCACGGATAGGCAGCACTAATATGCAGCACTGATAGGCGGCACTGATAGGTGACACTGATGATGGGTACTGATAGACGGCACTGACTGGCATCACTGCTGGGCACTGACTGGCGGCACTGACTGGCACAACCGCTGGGCACTGACTGGTGGCACTGACTGGCGGCACTGCTGGGCTGCACTGGTGGGCAGCACTGGTGGGTGGGCACAGGTGGGTGGCACTGGTGGGTGGCACTGGTGGGCACAGGTGGGTGGGCACAGGTGGGTGGCACTGCTGGGCACAGGTGGGTGGCACTTCTGGGCACAGGTGTGTGACACTGCAGAGTGGCACAGGTGGGTGCACTGCTGGGCACAGGTGGGTGCACTGCTGGGCACAGGTGGGCGGAGCTAGTGGGCGCACTGCTGGGCACAGTGGGCGGAACTTGTGGGTGGCACTACTGGGCACCGATCATCAGGGCACTGATCATCAGTGCCCTGATGATCGGTGCCGATCCCCGCTCTGACAACTGCCGGTTCTCGGCAGTACTTTCCTCACGATCTGACAGCGTGAGGAAAGTGCAGCCGAGAACAGGCACTTGCATTTCCCTGTGATCAGCGTGTCATTGGACACCGCTGATCACGTGGTAAAAGGCCGCTGTGATTGGCCTTTTACCACATCACGTGATCAGCTGTGTCCGTAGGACACAGCGATCATGGAGATCGCCGGGTGCGCAGGAGAGCGCGTTCTGGGAGGCCATCATATGACGTCCACCCAGAACTGGCCGGCCGCAGTGCAGCTGTCATTCGGCTATCTGCGGTCAGCAACTAGTTAAGCTTGGTACTTTACTTTTGGAATTCTACTTTAACCACTTTCTGACCACGCTATAGCTGAATGACGGCTACAACATGGTTGTCCAGTTCTGGGAGGGTGTGATATGACATACTTAATGAGTAGGGTCTTCCAATTCCTTCTGTATCGAATTGTATTGTAATTGTACTGTCCCCCTTATATTGTGAAGCACTGCATAAACTGTTGGCGCTATATAAATCCTGTATAATAATAGTAATCACAGAGATCGTCAGGTGCGTGCGGGAGAGCGCATTCTGAGAGGACATCATATGACGCCCTCCCAGAACTGGACAACCGTGCTGTAGCCGTCATTTGGCTATAGTGCAGTTAGCAAGTGGTTTAAAGGTGGAAAAGTTCTGAAATTATTTATCTTTGTCTCATTTTTTTAAATCACAGAAACCTGAAAATGTGTATATTACAGGGGTGTGTATATTTTTATATCCACTGTATATACTGCCATTTGTAGATGCTATAACTTTTACATAAACCAATTAATTTACACGTATTGGGATTTTCTTTTTAGCAAAGACATGTAGCAGAATACATTTTGGCCCAAATTTATGATGAAATTTAATTTTTTTATTTTTCTTACTGGATGTTTTATAGCAAAAAGTCAAAAATATTTTTTTTTCCAAATTGTCAGGCTTTTTTGTTTATAGTGAAAAAAATAAAAACTGCAGAGGTGATCAAGTACCACTGAAAGAAAGCTCCATTTGTGGGGAAAAAAGGACATAAATTTAATTTGGGTGCAAAATTGCATGACCATGCAATTGTCAGCTAAAATAATGCAGTGCTGTATTGCAAAAAAATGGCCTGATCAGGAAGGGGGGATTAAATCCTCTGGAGGGCAAATGGTTAATTGAGCCCCCTTTCGATCCAGTGCTGTGCACAAGGGCCTGTACCGGGCTGAAAATTGTACAGGACTCTTTTGTTAAATCGTGCTGCAGCCGGCTGGCACGTATGTGAACCGGTTCCATAGAAAAGGGCTGCAGGTTAGGGTTACCACCTCATCCCTTTAAACCTGAACACATAATAATTACACAGGTTCTGTGACTGATTAAGGTGGTAATTAACCAGTTCCCTACCACATTATAGCCGAAGGACGGCTATGGTGCGGTTGCCTGGTTCTGGGATGATGTCCATGGACTTCATTCCAGAACACGCCCTCTGCTTGCCCCCAGCAGCATGCACCAGGTCCGCCGGTGATCGCTGTGTCCTACAGCTGATCATGGGATACGGTAAACGGCCAATCACGGCTGCCTTTTACCACGTGATCAGCTGTATCCAATGACACAGCAGATCACCAGGTAAATACAGTTGCCGGTTATCGGCTGCACTTTCCTCACGCTGTCACAGCATGAGGAAAGAACTGCCGGTAACCAGCAATTGTCAGAAAAGTGATCGGCACTGATCATCAGGGCACCGCCCATCTGTACCCATCAGTGCCGCCCACCTGTGCCCTGCAGTGCCACCCATCAGTGCCGCCTATCAGTACAGCATCATCAGTGCCTCCTATCAGTGCCACCTCATCAGTGTCCATCAGTGCAGCCTCATCAACGCACATCAGTGAAGGAGAAAAATGAATTGTTTGCAAAATTTTATAGTAGAAACAAAGAAAAACTTTTTATTTCAAATGTTTTGCTCTTTTTTTGTTTAAAGCGCAAGAAAAAAACACCCAGTGGCAATTAAATACCTCCAAAAGAAATCTCTATTTGTGTGAAAAAAATTATAAAAATGTAATATGGGTACAGTGTTGCATGATCGCTCAATTGTCAAAGTGCGACAGCTCTGAAAGCTGAAAATTGGCCTGGGCACGAAGGGGGTATAAGTGCCCGGTAGGTACTCACTCAGTGTCTTATTTGCTTTAAATTAGCCCCAGAAGCTGTGTAATTAATATGTGTTCAGTTTTAAAGGGATGTGGTGGCAACCCTACTGCAGGTTCATGTCATTTAAATCAGATGCGGTTCAAAATGCATCCAATTCACGTATATAAACCAGGTCTGTGTGTGCAAGAGGCCTAAAGCTTCATTTACATATCACATAGTGGGAACATGCGTTCTAGCACGTAGTTTGTATTCTGCGATTTTCTTGCAATTTTGTTTGTCGCACTCAACCCATTGAGGTGAACAGGTTGCCCTATGCAGGAAGCTCCTGCCACTTTTTAGTTGACAGGCTGAATGTTTAGATTTTTAAACTCGCATTTTGCCGCGGTTGTTGGGCGATTCTGCTGCATTGTGTTTGGGGTGCCAATATAGGATAATGGCACCCAGTCGCATGTCACTTTTTTTGCAACGATTGCCATGCGGTTTGGAATTGTGGGCAGAATTGCAGAGATTCTATCCACAATTCCAAATCGTGACGTGTGACATGCGGTTTGGAATTGTGGGCAGAATTGCAGCGATTCTACCCGCGATTCCAAATTGTGAAGTGTGAATGGGGCCTAATACTTTGGGAGACCGGGCTGCTTGTGGGGGTTCAGTCTTCCAGCACCCCGAAGAGGGATGTGAAGGTGAAAGGTTAATGTTTGGGTTTTCAGACTCCAGCCACGTTTTTATTTTTGTATTTTTTTGTATATTCCATTTTTGTAAAAGCCTCACATCCAACCCTCCGCACCGCTTCTCTAATACATCCAAATGATGTTATTAGAACTTAGCTTGTTATATGGCATCTGTTAAATGTATCGCACAAGAAAATAAAACAACACGGCTTTAATGAACAGCCAAATCGCTAAAGCCACGCTCTGGAATATTTATATCCACAACATTTTCATAGCTACACTGGAGTCAGGTGGAAGAAAGACTGCAACCTCTACACAGCACATTATAAAAAAAAAAGCAACAAGTAGAACGAAAGGCAAAACTTTTTTTTTTGTTTTGGATGGAATAGAAAGGGATTCGAATCCCTGTCAGGTTTTTATTGCATAAGTAAACAGTGCAGCACTAAAACTATGATAAACAATATAAAATTAAATAAGAAAAACAGAGTTCAATGTAAACAGTCTGTGTGATTATAAAGTGCCAGGTGACTAGTAAAATTCAACAGCGGTGCTCCATGAGAAATGGCAGAATTACGCACTCACCAGATGCAAAATAGTTATACGCATTAAATATCACATCCAGAGGTTTCCTCATCAGATAAGGGTCTGGTCAAGGTTAAGGTAATCCTCCCTCAGGGTGGTAGTCATCAAATGCCCAGAATCGAAATTACTCGGATCCAGGTAACCAGAGGTCCGTTTAAGGTTACCTTTAAGTGTAGTGCACTTGAATGTGGAATTTGTGAGTTAAGACAGGAGTCTTCTAACCTGAGCATTTATTTGCAGAGCCCATAATTATGATCCAGTTGCCTTACCCAGAGAAGGAAGACATCCTGTAAGCAGGCAGCCTCTTCTACCTATCCCTTAAAGGGACCTCTGGTTACCTGGATCCGAGTAATTTCGATTCTGGGCATTTGATGACTACCACCCTGAGGGAGGATTACCTTAACCTTGACCAGACCCTTATCTGATGAGGAAACCTCTGGATGTGATATTTAATGCGTATAACTATTGTGCATCTGGTGAGTGCGTAATTCTGCCATTTCTCACGGAGCACCACCATTGAATTTTACCAGTCACCTGGCACTTTATAATCACACAGACAGTTTACACTGAACTCTGTTTTTCTTATTTAATTTTATATTGTTTATCATAGTTTTAGTGCTGCACTGTTTACTTATTTGGTTTATAAGGCTTATGTTGGTTACCTTGAGTGCTCAGCTGCTGTCTGGATAGTGCTCACTTTTTCATTTTTTAAGGTTTTTATTGCAGTCTGTACCCCGTTACGGACATTCACCCACTCCATTTGTCTTGTTTATCGCTATAATGAAAACTAAAAGAAAATCGCAAATGTGGGGTTGTCCCCAGAAAATAGAGATAAAATCTTCCAATAGGGACTTGGAGGGCCCCCAAGGGATTCCCTTAATTTGCTGGGATTTGCTCTCACTTCCTGTTTTTACTATGGGGCAGGAAGTGAAGGCAAGTAAAACAAGAAAAGAAAAACTGACTTGGGTTATAACAATTCTTTATCTAAATGGAAAAAATAAATTGCCTTTAGTTCTACTTTCAGTCCGTTTATAAAGTTTTGGTACATATGTGATTCTGATGAGCTTAAAGTGGAACTCCTGTCAGCACAAAAAATGACTATGTAGTGCATTGCACTGCATGTGGTTGTGAGATGGTTGCACCAATTCCCCATTCAGGTGATGGGGATCATTTTTGCCATGGCATGTGTTCACCCTAGTCCACTGCCTGAGAGCAGTCTAGGGGTGGTAAAAACATGGCTCAGTTGTATGTTTTTACAGTGGTGGTCAGTGGAAGAGTGAGCCCATTACTCTGGTGGTCAGTAGGAAGAACGCCCCTTACATTAGTGGTCAGTGGGAAGAATGTTGCTTACATTGGTGGTCAGTGAAAGAGTGGCCCATTACTCTGGTGGTCAGTTGGAAGAATGTTCCTTACATTGGAGGTCAGTGGGAAGAATGCCCCTTACATTGCTGGTCAGTGGGAAGAATGCTCCTTACATTGGGGATCAGTGGGAAGAATGCTCCTTACATTGGAGGTCATTGGGAAGAATGTCCCTTACATTGGGGTCAGTGGAAGAATGCTCCTTACATTGGAGGTCAGTGGGAAGAATGCCCCTTACATTGCTTGTCAGTGGGAAGAAACCCCTTACATTGGTGGTCAGTGGGAAGAACACCCCTCATATTGGTTGTCAGTGGAAGAGTGGACCCATTACTCTGGTGGTCAGTTGGAAGAATGCCCCTTACATTGGAGGTCAGTGGAAGAGTGGGCCCATTACTCTGGTGGTCAGTTGGAAGACTGATCCTTACATTGGAGGTCAGTCGGAAGAATGCTCCTTACATTGGAGGTCAGTGGGAAGAATGCCCCTTACATTGGTGGTCAGTGGGAAGAACACCCATTACATTGGTGGTCAGTGGAAGAGTGGGCCCATTACTCTGGTGGTCAGTTGGAAGACTGATCCTTACATTGGAGGTCAGTCGGAAGAATGCTCCTTACATTGGTGGTCAGTAGGAAGAATGCCCCTTACATTGGAAGTCAGTGGGAAGAATGCTCCTTACATTGGTTATCATTGAGAAGAATGTTTCTTACATTGGTGATCAGTCGAAAGAACGCACCTTACATTGGGGGGTCAATGGGAAACACTGTATATTTCTTACATTGGCAGTGGGAAGGATGGTCCTTGAAATAGAGAGTCCGTGGGGGGAGGGGGGGGGGTCATTGGAAAGAATGGTTACTTGTTTCCAAGGAAGAAATTGCTCAAAATATCCTATTACCTAGGGATCCATGGAACTCCGATTGGGAAAGCAGGGGTAGGAGCCTCCGTCAGGATTTTATTGCTGTCCATTTCCCATTCATTGGGATATGCTCTAACTTGTCCTGA